>NW_026921867.1:0-101591 GCF_032062105.1 Saccostrea cuccullata | reverse complement strand
GGAGGATCGAATCGATCTTGTAAACAAACGTTATAACAGATATAACCAGCAAGATAATATATGATTTTTCATAAATGTTCTTTGGGTAAGTCGAAAGATTTTGTGATATATTCCAGAAAGAGAACTTTTAATTTTCTACAGAAAAACATTTACTTAAAAAGTGTTTTAAAATGATTTCAAAGTATTACTAAGCATTAAGTCACTCCTGAAATTTGTTAAATCAAGGATTTTTTGAGAAGTATATTTTGGATAAGCACTCATAAAGTGTAACTCAAAATCGCAAAGAAAATAGGGGGTCAGTGTGCATCCTACTGATCTACGGTACATTTAAGTTGACCTTTTTGCACTTAAATTTCATCTCTTTGGTTAATTACTTTAACTCTTATTATATTTTTTCAGATGTAAGCATGGCAATAAATATAATGTTATTTCATGTAAAATATTTTGAAAAATATTTATCATTAAACAAATCTTGCAAATTAATGCGCGTAAATTATTGTGTGAGCTTTTTGAACAAAAAAATAACATATTTGGGGTATTAAAATACTTAAAAGGCAATAAAAATTATTCTTATATCAAACTTTTTACGACTTAAGTGCTGATCAGTCACAAGTATCGAGTACTTTAAAATAATGAAAGAAAAAGGTGGGGTTAGTGATGTTAATTTTGAAATATTTGTCAAAATATGTGATTTTCAAGCAAAAAATGGTGTAAATTTGATCTTGACTTCTTTAATACTTTTTCATTTTTTGGAAAAGTTTGTTGAGGGAAGGTGTAAAAGTTAGTCTAAGAATATAAATTAAGACCTATATCAAATATTTTTAGCAATATCAAAACGAAAAATATTCTCCGAGTAAAATTATGTGAGGCTAAATTTCCATTACATTAGATTTTATAAATGTGCAGATTTGCAGAATTTTCTGCTAAATATCCTTCCACCAAAAGAAATAGTCCCTCATAAATCTTGCTTCCTTGTAGATTTTTGAGCAGTTTTTTCGTTGATAAAAATTTACATTGTTGAATTTAAATATGTTATAAAAATCGAATTTTAATAAGTAGTTTTGAAGTAAAAGATTCTGCGTAAACTTTTCTAAAAAGCTGACGAGTGACATACCTTAAGCAGTTTGCAATTTAAATGTATTTTTGAAGGGAAAATTGTATCATCTACGCCAAATGATGAAAAATCAGTTTATATGGATGAATTTAATAGCTACAAACGTTTAAGTGGTCTAACCTGGGTAAAAGTCTATTTTCGCTAGCCAAGAGTTTCTGATACCCTACTTTCGAATTCCGCATGAACTCTTGGCATACGAGGTTCAATAATGTTGTTTTGTTTTCCCAAAAGTTGTAATGGAGTGGATCGACATCGATCAATCACTCAGCAGTTGTTTTTAGTAATAAATGATATCGGTGTTCGGAACATATTTTGACTCTTTACTCTCGGGAATGAATAACGCAAGAGAAAATGATCATTTGCTATTCTATGAATAGATATGGTGTCATCAAAAATCTTAAGATATGTGCAAATTATGAATAAGAATCTATATTGAAATTTTAGATTTTCACTTGAAATACCTAGAATGGAAAATCAAAATACTTCCCTGTTATTGATCCTTTTAAAACTTTCATGATTTAAATACGTTATATATTTCTGTTGATTAAATCTGTAAGTATACAACATTCAAGTTAACGAGACAGAAACAATTCCTTCTTTTCACAACACTATATGCCAAGGATTTATGAGGAGAGTGTCGTATCAGAAACCCTTAGCTCGCAAAGATGAGGTTAGAAAAGCTTACTTTTTATTGACCATTTCGCGGTTTATTAAACAGAACAGTCCCTACACAGGTTTTGCTGTATAACTTGTGTGCCTATTAAATTAGATCTCTCAATAACAGTTTGTTTTAGTCCATCTGAGATGTTTATAGTTGTCCTTCTACTAAGTTTTGGGGCTCAGAATGTTGCCGGTATTTATGGAGGATGCATGAGTTACTCTACAACAATAGAGTCTTCTGGACATTTGAAGGCAAGAAAGTGTATATATGCTTAAATCTTAAATAAATACATATTTCTACACATCTGTGATCACAAATCTGATCAAATTTGTTTGAAAAGAAATATTCACTAGTTTGTGTAAGACTCAAATTTTAAACATTAAATGCCAATTGCTTTGCTAATGACAAAAAATTATTTTCTTCTTCTCCTCCTCCTCTATTATTAAATTTATTTTATTATTTTGACAGGTGAAAATCTTTTTTCTTAATGGCTAGAAAATAGATAAAGGTCCATGTCCATCATGTACAGCAGCAGATAAGGGGTTAGATGTTACCAATGAAAGAAAACGATTAATTCAGCAGAAGAATATGCCAGAAATGTTTGGGAAATGGGAAGCCGAAGTTTACGATCAAAACATGACAGCATCATATCTTGATAAAACAAAAACAGTAAATAATGTTTCTACAGACGTAATACTTATTGTAGGTGAAAAAGAAGGATGGGAATTAGTAGGTTCCGAAATATCTCTAGACGTTGATTTCACTGTAATGGAATTCGACATAAAGTGAGTTTTTATTCCTTAATTAAGTCTTGATATATTGAATATGATTATTAGTATCATGTAGCCATTTGAAAATACATTGTTTAATTAAGTATTTAAAATAAGCATGCCAGAAAAATTTGTCATTTAGGTTTTATTTTCTATTTTGTAATCTTTTTTTTCTAAAAGCTTGGATATCTTAATGTATAAGCATTGAAATTCTGCTCTTACTTAAAAATCAAAAATCAGAAATTGGATTTGTTAATCTTTAGTGAAACATTTTAAGCAATAAGGATGTTTCATGAAGATTCGAAAAGATGCAAAATTATAAAAAATGTTTCGAATATTTATATATATCATATACCTAGTAGTGTATCAGCCCTGAACCAGGCGTTTTGGACTTGGCGAGACAGCGTCTGGGAAGTAGGGCTGTCTCGCTCTCAGGGCTGAGATATTTCTGTCTCGGCCCGTTGTCAAGGGGCTGTCTCGCCCTCAAATTTCAAATCATTATTTCTGTTTACTTTGTGTGAATTAAGAGTAAAATTCATATTAAAGTAATAAAGAGAAACATTATACATCGAAAAATTTAACCAGAATCTTTAAAAATTATTTATTTATACTAGAATTTTGAGAAAATTGTTTTTAAAAAGTGTGCCAAATGATAGCACTTGTGACGTAAGAGAGGTAACTCTTGTTTACTTTTAGGACAGCAACAAATCATGTTTTGAAAAAACTGGACGTTTATTTGCTTTGACAGTAAGACAATACCAAGTTTTCATTTAATGTGTCATTTTTAATTTAAATATACCGATATATCGTAAACAAAACAAACAGTTACTATACTTGTCAAAATTTTGAAGTCCCCACTTTTATTTTTTCTAAAAGTTCAAAACCTTAAGATCAATGTACTAGTTGCTTATAATTTTGCTTTTAATTTGTAATACTTAACTGTCAATGCCAAAAAAAATGTAATCGAATGTGTAATTACTCGACCTTGACCGTTTTTGTTAAAAAGCATGAAGTTCGAGTTCCATGTGTTTTCTGGGTGTTATCTTCATACTTTTTACTTCCATGTGTTCTCCATCTTTAATTGATAACGAAAAACAGAAAAAAGTTTGATTAAAATGCGGTGTATGTCCACACAACAATGTGAAAGTGAAGTGGAAATGGCTCAAGCTGGTCGTAGTTAACGAGAGTTCTGTTTCCTTTCAATGTATGACTTTATTTTAATTAAAACCTTTATACTTACCGCTCGAAAAACCTACAGAGCATACCTGAATTCCTTTTAATCATTAGAAATCGCTAGATTTTCAACAAACCCAACAAAATCATCCTAGAGTTTATCCGGAAAAATCAATGGAACCGGAACCGGAAGTGCCCTCCCATCAATGTCAAACTGGAAGAGTGGGGAATACATGTAACGAGACTTTATGTAACTATTGTCGGCAAGGCACAGACACTTTCGGTACGCCCCCTTGTCATCCTAATCTCAACCCTAACTAACATGTATGGAAGAAGATAGACTGCACTGTGAGACAGCTTTTCTAGCAGCAGAATCTAGCGGAACTAGTCTCCAAATGTAAAAACATTCAATAAAAGAACTTTTCTTAAATAGTGTGAACTCTTTGAGAAACGATTGTTTCGCTGTGAATTCGTTTGAATGGAGGATAATGCAGCATTTAACGTTGTGAATTTTTAATTCTAGGGTGCCTTAACGTTTTTGCATATTGTGTTTAAGTGCTTCAATGAAATAAATCAAATGCAAAAATTGTTTTGCTTCTTTGTTATCCTGTATGGTTATTAAATTATATTGTTAAAATAATTCAATATAAGAGCGGTGTAAAGCAAAAACTTGCCTGGGGAGTTAGAAATTTTGACTAGTATATAAATTTGAGACTTACAAGTTGTAACGATTCGTAGAAGAAGTTGTAACCTCGGTTCGATGCAAAGTGAAAGTAGAATATTTATAAGTTTGGGACCTTTCAAATCTTTGTTATTTCATGTGCTTCTAAATGAAATGTTTCAAAACACCAGGACTATTCTTTTTTATGACCAGACCAGGCAAATCTTACTCTGTATGATTATTCACCATCTCCAGGAACATCGAAATAAAGAAAGATAACTAATTTTATTACGACAAAATTATATAAACTTTTTGATCGAAAAATATCTAAATATTTGTTCTTTTCTTTGGTTTTAGATAATTATATGATATAAACAACACCACACCACTGTTTTGATCTCGTCCCTAGTATCAGCCCTCGGATGGTCTCGGCCCGCGCCCTTCTGGCTTGGACCGATTCCAACCGCTCGGGCTGATACCAGGGCCGAGTTCAAAACAACAGTGTGATATTCTACGAGGGTCATTCAAAAAATACGTAGACAATGCTTCTCATCGTCATATAATTATTACAAGATTATAGATCAACACATTTTCGTAAACATAATCATTTATTTTGTCGAAGTGTGAAGTTTTATTTCATTTGATGAAATGGAACTAATGTTAGCCAAAATTTAATCCAACATGTTTTGTTACCACGGAGCACGGTTATCCAACATTGTAACGTCAAAGACAACGTTGAGAAAGTTTGTCAAAATTATACTTATTTTCTTAATTTCAAACACGGTTTGTAGCGTCTTCTCCATTCAAAAAAACATATCCATAACACTTAACACCTAGTTTGCGAACAATTGTACAAATATAGCTTGAATAACAATGTCATTGTTTTTAAATTGTTTGATTTACCATGTAACTCTATTAATTCTGCAACCGTGAAGCGCGCATCACGTTCAATGACGTTCATAACTCTTTCGACAATATTTTCAACGTTAACCTGCTTCTTTGAAGACAACAATCCATCGTCCGATTCAAACTCGCTACCACTTAAAAATTGTATTTTCCATTTAATACAGATACACAGATTATTTTTCATACAGATCCTGGTTTATAAGGATTTTTAAGCTTGTAGAAGAAGTTTCCCTAATGTAAAGTACATTTTTATTGCTACTCGCTGCTCCGTGACGTCCTCCAACGTAATGCTTTTTTGCTTTTTTTAATCAAGTTCATATTTATTTAGAAACTGATATCTTTTATATGGAGTGACATATTACATAACCTGATTTCATTTTAATTAATACAGCAATACCTTATTTGAGCATGTAAATTTTATTTAGTTTCGGCTCCATTTATTAGAGGTATGGCTGTAATTTACTCAATTTTGAGGGTGCTCCGCGACCCAATTTTTGCTGTCTAAATCCGTGATAATTTAAATAAATGTGAAGATACATTCCAATTTTTTTACTCAAATTATTTGAATCTGTTGTTAAAATATTTGTTCCAAATTTGGATATAATATGACGCTAAATAAAAAAGTTAGGACAAAAGTCTACGAACTTTTTGAATGACCCTCGTATATGTACTGTGGTAATTGGTCCAGTTATAAACATTCATAAAACGGATCTATAGGCGGATTTCAGATTAAATGTTCACTGCTTGTCCCAAAGCATGGTTCTTTCAATATACATGTAACATTCATAATAATTCTAAAAGTCTTAAAATTACTATTAAAAGACGACATTTTGAATAAGATATAATATTTTTTTTTTATTTTTACAGGTTTAAAAGCTTGATCGATAACCTTATGTCACTTTTACCGACACTTTCCTACATCAACCTTCAAGTAAAGGTTGATCCAGGGATAAGAAATGATACAAACAGACCTAATACAAGTCCTGTTGTTCTTGTCAAACCTCTTTATAGGTAAACAGTTTTCTTTAAGAGTAAATGTTAATTATTTGATATTCTTTAATCATGCACTTAGCGCCACTTAGAACCCATTTTTAAAGCAACGTGTATAGATTTAATATACAGTATGCTTTTTCGATCCACGAAACATTCATTCGATACAATATCAACAATAAATTAGGAACATTTACTAAATTTTTTTGTATGATTCATAGTATATAAAAATGAAATGCCCTTCTAGTTAGTACGAGAATAAACGTTTACATTATTGCAGAAAAATAAGGAACGGCGTTATTGTTTCGTACTTTTTTTGCAAACTTTGCCGGTAAATTCTCTTACTTACAAACAAAGATTGATTGATATTTTTTATGAAATAAAGTGAAACATATGGAGATAACGAACAGTATTCAATATCAAAAAATCCTTAAAACAATACAAAACAGAATAAAAGCAAACACGGACCTCCAAAACATCAGAGGCAGGATCAGGTGCCATAGAGGAGAGAGCATCTCATACCAACCGGTCAAGCCCGCCTGTTGCTCCTTTTCATGATTGCGAAATAAAGTGAAAATTCCGTCGACAACTTAGTGTGTGTATATAATGACCTAACAATTAGTATGAATAATTTCAGTCAGTATTTGACTTAATAATTATAAATGAAAAGATAGAGATCTTCAAAGCTGTTTTATCCAAATTACTAAAATACAATTTGTCATTTCCTCAAGAAAGCTAAGTTAACTGATTCAGGCAAATCATTTATCAATTCATGTATAACGTTTTAAGGATGAATTCTGCTGATCATTTTACCACAAGTGGGTCTTTGTACTTAAACATGTCGTAAAATTCAAACTGACAACAATTTACAAACAAGTTTTTAAAGTTTTTATGATTTACATGGTTAACTATACTTATTTTTAAATAAAAAATCTTTCTAATTTGTATTGATGACCAAGACGTGTGGAAAAATACGATATTTACGACATAGGCCTAAGAAAGTCGACAAGTGAAATCGACATGATCGAGAGGGGAAGAGCACGGGATCTCCCGTTTCAAAGCGAACAGGAATACCCAATGGCACTCCGTTAAAAGAGCCAACCGACAGAAATTTTAAAACATTTAAAAAATCGCCGATATCACAATCAGGCCATGTACATTCTCGAAAGCGGTCCCCAAACATGCCAGCCAAGAGCGCCGAAGTGTGCTGACGACGTTCCAGTAGCAGTGGAAAAGCGAAAATGTAGGTTTCCGATGCTTTCAAACTTATTGAAATAGCAATGTTTATGCATTATAGATACAAAAGTTTCAAAATACCTAGTATACTGTCACATCGCAAACTGAACATATTATATTCTACATACATGTACGGAACGTTAGGCATAAGGGGTCTTCAGATTCGTGCAGACGACAGCATTCGTATTATCCTTTTCATTGCAACTTTAGCTCGTAGTATATGGTAAAATTCCTTTGATATTGTAAATGCAGAATATCTATCCAAAATTTATAGACATTACGAAAATAATAAGATAACATCTATAATTTTTAGCTGTTTACATTCGATAAAAACTAGGTCGCTTCATTCTATGGCGGTCTATGCGGGTAAAAAAAATGGAATATTTCTGAAACATCATAGAACATATAGAAATTATTTGATTCTAAACTACAGGCTTGGGTTCATAAAAACAAAGTCAGATAAACAAAATAATAATTTTACATTTTTGAACAATGAAATTAACAATAATTATAATGTATTTTTTTTCTAAAAATTTTTTTCAGGTAAGTCCTCGTTGTCACAAGAATCACAAATGAACTTTAGAAGAGAGCAGGTTTTTAGAACCACTAGAATCGGATGGAGAAATCCATACAAATCAAATTGAGAAAGTGTGACTGGATTTGACTAATCCCAGGGAAGCCACCATCCAACACCACAAACCAGAACCCAATTCAGAACCCGCAGGGCAAGAGAAAGAGAGGATATCTAACAAACTATTATGAAGTTTTATTTGTTAAATAATTACTTTTTGTTCATAAAAAGCTTTTCTTAACAAAATTGCAATTATTACCTGAAATTATCACACAAATTTTGAATATTTGGCGAATAAAAGACATACTTTGAAGCCTAAATGCCTTAATTTATTTTCATTAAATGCTAAAAAAAGAAATAGGGGGTGGGGATATAAAAAATATCAAAACTTTCTTATATGTACACTAACCCCTACTTTTCATACTATGAAATGGAACCATAATACCTAAAGAAACTGTACAACAATTTTCTCAAAAAGTTTAATTGTAGAAATATGTTTTTCTCTGTTTTTTTTGAGCAATTTTATGGGGAAAAATTTACCTAAATTTGACACCGGTGAGCAACATTTTTAGGTACAAGTTATCTATTTGGTGTTTATTTGCTCATATTTTGCTTTAAAAATTCACTTTGCAATACTTTCAAGTAAATTTAAGCCAAATTAGGTTTAAATTGAGTGTATTTGTAACTTTATGAGGTATTTTTATGGTCTAATAGCTATCTTAGTGAAATTTCCCATGCTCTATTTTGGCCTATGTTGGAGGGGTTGAATCTCTCTTGGATGAACACTAACATACACTTTTCTTGTCTTTAAATTATTCCTTGGATATTACACTTTCAGAAAAGTATAAGCATGTGGAAAGTTTAATGCACGTTTTTTTTCGCGTATCAGCAGAATACATCCTTAAATGGTTTTTTTCAAATTATTCAAGTTTAGAACTTGGCAAGGTGCACACTATACATCTGACATCTGTTGACAATGATGGGGATGCAATACGTTGTGATAGAGCTTTATATGAGGAGTCTTCAGGCTTGGGACCACTTTTAACTAACCTAACGAACCAAAATATATTCTCTCTTGATCGAGTGGTATGTAATTTTATTCTTTTGGATAAAATTAAATATTTCATATGGCAAGATCTTTCACTATTTATTATGATATTATGATATCTTAATATTACAGAGATATTTCTTAAATAAGAGAGATACCTCCTAAAGAGATATCTCTTTCATTTATAAAGGTATTTCTCCGTCACTTACAGAGAACTCTTTAACTAAGAGAGATATCTCATCTACTTAACGAAATATCGTTTTCCATATCAAAGATATCTTATTTGATAAAAAAGATGCATATAGAAATAACGAACAGTATTCAACACCAAAGTCCATTAAACAATACAGAATAGGAGCAGAGAAAACACGGACCTCCGAAAGATCAGAGAAGGGGTCAGGTGCCATGGATGAGTGAACATCCCCTGCTGACCGGTCACACCCACCGTGTGCTCCTTGTCATGATCGGGGAATAACGGAAAATCCATTGTCAATTCAGTGTATAAATAATGGACTAAAAATGAGAAATGCATTTTCGGTCAAAATGCACTACCTCATATAATTTTTTGTATTTTCACTTTAATTCATTTTACATATCTTATATTGTAGCTCGTTTTTATCTTCCAGAATTGTGTTATGAAAATCAGAGCCAATCAAAGTTATTTTCACGAAAGCGATACATTTGGTATACCAATCACAGTAAAAGACTACAGCAAATACAATATTACAATTCAAGGAACAGCATTGTTACTTCAAATCCCTTATATAAGCGTTCTTGGACGAGTTGTAGTCATGGTATGTCTCAAAATTAAAAAAAAAAGCATTAGATACCAGTCGAACGATTTGCTAATTAAAATATTTCCTAAATAAATTAATCAGAAATATATCATGGCTTAAATATTCCACGCCAATTTATTAATTTAGATGTATTTCAAAATAACTGGGAAAACAGATCCACCTGAAATCATACCACCCACTCCAAGTAATAACCAGGAGTATACCATTTATGTTGGAGGAGATTTTCATGTCAATGTATATGCCAAAGCATCAGCTGGAAAGTAAGGTTTTGTCTTCAAATTCTTATTAAAATCACTTTTTGACGTGTGGCCACTTTTGACACAATTGCATTATATTTTAGGCATATAAGGCGATTTGATTTTCTTCGACGAGATGGAAAACCTGTCAACCACACGGGCATTCAACCTGCACCTAATATCAGTAGTAATGTTGTATTTATATCAATGTCCTGGTCTCCGACAGAAGTAGAAAAAGGTCATCATATTCTCTGTGCAAATGCTGAGGATAACGAAGGGTAAAGTAGAATAGAGTTTTAGTATATGTTGACAAAAATCATAGAATAAAAGCCGACTTGTTAATGGACACAAAGCATGCAGTTAATAATCAATGGATATTGATTGAAATCTGCGGGTCAAGCACGTTTTAGCTAGACGTAATTTAATTTTCGTAGGTGTCATTACTCTTGTATGGCATTTAACATTTGTAACTTCAAAACAAAATAACATGCATTTCCTCTATGGAAAAGAAAGTTAAACTAATCAAGAAGTGGAATGTATAGTGAGTTAACCATACATCGGACGCATACTTTGATTCGAACATTTTTCAGATAAGCAATAAACTCCTTCTAAAGAGTTCATGTATACACTTGTTTCTGTCTTAAAGCTCACGATTAAAATTCTTCAATAATACCATCTTTATTATCATTTTGTGATAAAACAAATTTTAAATACCCTGAAAATGGCCTTGAAGTTACATTATATTTTACATCACCAAAGCGGAATAACTGGAGTTAAGAATCGTTCCTTAAATTATGCCTCGGAACAAGTCTGATTAAGACAATCATTTGTAATTTGACACAACTTTATAAGAAATTTCACTTCAATATTTGTATAACTCTTTTAGAGTTGTTTTTTTTTTTACATTTATGCTCATTTAACTGTACATCGGACAGAAATTAACTACATTTAACAATTTCCAATGCATAGGTAATCACTTCCATTTTGATACCAAACTCAACTGACAGCTGTTTTTTTTTTGTGGTAATAGAAAATAAACAAGAGGCCCATGGGCCTTATAGGTCACCTGAGTATTGTGCAACAACTTTCAAACAATTAAATTTGGTTTGTGTTTTAAACCAGAGGCCATGAAATTTGCAATTCATAATTTTGAAAGAGGCACCATTGCTTATCATAATTATAGACTTAGCATGCTTACTCTATTTACTTAATACCCAGAGGTAGATCAGAGTAACATTAAGAGAAAATACACCTACACTTTATAACCAGTTTTGCACCTCACCCCAAAGAAACCACTGACCCTGGGGACACATATTTCAAAATTTTGCAAATTTTATCATAAAATGGTGTTTAATACCAAAGAGCAGATTTCAAAGCAGTAATTTATTTTCAGACTATGTACCCCACCCCCGACCCATGGAGGGAGGGGGCATGAAAAATAACCATTTTGCTAGATGCACCTTTCTTCATCATCAATATATACGAGGGTTGTCCCAAAATTCCGTAGACAAGCGTTGCTTTGTAGGAACCCTACGTCATACATTAATGAAACTTCGTATATAGATTAAACCAATACTATCTAATAAATTTATGGACAAATATGGAGAAACTACACAAATTATTCCAATTTAAAAGACACATTTTATTGTCTAGTGTAGGAAGGTGGCGCAATACTCAAAAGTTGCAAATAAAACTTGGCATGTTATATTTAAAATCCTACGGAAAAGTAATTACCACCCCGTATTTTTTTAAAGGAATGAAAATTCTTAATAATGTTTTATTAACTATATTTTCTCAAATTTTGGTGTTTATGCTTTGATAAATACGAATTTTATAACGTTTTATATACATGGGGTTGAAATCGGACTTTTTGCAAAATGGCGCCTGCGTAGGCACAGGCGGCGCACTGGACCATAATCAACTGTTTTGATCCTGAATTCACTCTTACAGAAATGTACCAGTCATAAATGTTTGGTAGACTAGGAAACTTTTTCTTGTCCTTAGTATTTAAAATGACAAAAACGGTTTCTCTATGTATATGTGAGTAACAGTAACTAAAATAAAGACAGGGCTAAGAAATGGGCAAGAGTTCCATTGTGCAACTCCATTAGAGGAAACAGACGAAAAGCCCGTATAAATATAGCCTTTTCAAATCATCATTATTTCATACCTGTACCTGCATATACTTTGTTTACATATTTTAAAGTTTTAGCATATCATCATATCATCGTAATTAAGATATTTCACATTATTTATAACTATAACTCTTCAGTTTAATTTAAGAATTTGATCCTGGTAATCGAGATATTTTTGCCAAAAATTTGACCCGTTGACATTTGTATTTTTTGACGTTGCTGATTGCTCCGGATGTTAGAGAACGATATCACTTTAGATGTTATTACTCGAAAAGTTTTCAAGTAAACATGATAAAACTTCGTAATTTATCTGCCAAGAACACGCTTTATCCACCATGAAAATTTTTTAAAGATACATTAATTTCTTTGAAAGATATGAGCCCAGTCTACGAAATTTTGGGACAACCCTCGTATATTTGGATCATTGGCATAAAACCCAGGAGCAAAGGAAAGATTTTCAAAGAATTAATGTATTTTCACTATGTAATCAAGAGCCCCGTCCTAACACCAGAACACCTTACCCTGGGGCCACAAAATTCACAATTTTGGAAGAGGCACTCTTGCTTATCATAATTATGTACTTAGTTAGTTAATTTAATACTTAGGAGCAGAGAAGAAGATTTTCAAAGAATTAATGCATTTTCACTATATGATTAATGGAGCCCCGCCCTAACACCAGAACCCATGACCCTGGGGCCACAAAATTCACAATTTTCGAAGAGGCACTCTTGCTTAACATAATTATGTACTTACATAGTTTATTTTATACCCAGAAGCAGAGAAGAAGATTTTCCAAGACGTAAATTGCATTTTCACTATATGATCAATAGAGCACCGCCCTAACACCAGAACCCATGACCCTGGGGCCATAAAATTCATAATTTTGGAAGAGGTACTCTTGCTCATCAGTACTAAGTGATTGGTTAGTTTATTTAATACCCAGGAGCAGAGAGGAAGATTTTCAAAAAATTAATGCATTTTCACTATATAATCAATAGGGCCCACCTTACACCAGAACCCCTACCCTGGGCCACAAAATTCACAATTTTGGAAGAGGCACTCTTTCTCATCATAACTATGCACTTAGTTAGTTTACTTAATACCCAGGAGCAGAGAAGAAGATTTTCAAAGAAATCATGCATTGTTGCAACCACTATTGAAATACAACCACTATTGAAATAATTATATCAATAGTGGTTGAGAATGCATTTCAATAACAAACAAAGGTAATAACCACTATTGAAATACAATCACTATTGAAATAATCATTTCAATAGTGGGTGAGAGTGCATTTCAATAATGACCATAGGTTTCAACCACTATTGAAATACGACCACTATTGATATAATTATTTTAATAGTGGTTAAGAGTACATTTCATTAACAAACAAAGTATGCAACCACTATTGAAATACGACCACTATTGAAATAATTCTTTCAATAGTGGTTGAGAGTGCATTTCAATTACAAACATAGTATGCATTCACTATTGAAAAACGACCATTACTGAAAGAGTTATTTCAATAGTGGTTAAGAGTGCATTTTAATACCAATTGACATAAGTTGCAACCACTGTTGAACTGATGTTTACTTTTAAAAATAAATATTTCAATATATTAACATATAGATTTTAAAAGTGATTGACATATTGATTTCAGTAGTGCTTAAAACTATGATTTTAATGGATATTAAAATAATTAATACATGCAGTTGCTGACAATGCTTCTAATACCAAAACCACACTGCAAGCTCTACTGAAGTATCCCAAATATAAAAACAAATATAAGAATAAATTACCAGTATAGTTTTCTAACACAATAAACTATTTTTTTGAGTTTAAAATATAACAAAAGTTGTTTTGTTTTCCTTTTTTGTAGAAATTTCAATTAATACACGGACACTTTGTATTATACTGACTGACCTATAATTCAACATGTATGCAAATGTTATAAGCAAGCTCCTTTCAAATCTGGCCGATTCGAGATGAAGGAAGAAGTATTTTTGATAAAAAGAATTAAGTATAGAATTAAATTATTGCTTATATTCATGGGATTTCCTAAACTAAAAATACGGATAGTAAAGCCAATATCTACTCGTCAAGACATTAAAAAGCAAAGTTTCCAGGGAAGTTAGTATTAGGTTTTTTAAAATAGTATGTGTGATTAAAATGTGTTGGTACGATGTTTTGAAACGCATTTTCAACTTTTTTCTTTAAAAAAAAATGATCATTCACAAGTAGTCGTAATTTTAAAAGTAAACTCAATAAATGAATTAGAAATGTTGGAGATCATAAAGAACCATTAATCCTTGTATTTTTTTTTTATACTTAAGTTATTTCAAGAAGTCTTGCAATGTGCTTTAACATTGATTAATAGCAACTATGGACATAATTAGTTAAATCACTTTTAAAATCATTATTTCAAATGTGCACATTCTATCAATAGTGGCTGTAACCTATGTTTGGTATTAAAATAAACTGTCATCAACTATTGAACTAATTATTTCAATAGTGGTCGTATTTCTATAGTAGTTACATACTATTTATGTCATTGAAATGCACTCTCACCCACTATTGAAAAAATTATTTCAATAGTGGTTGTATTTCAATAGTGGTTGTATTTCAATAGTGGTTATTACCTATGTTTATTATTGAAATGCACTCTCAACCACTATTGATATGATTATTTCAATAGTGGTTGTATTTCAATAGTGGTAACTAACTATGTTTGTTATTGAAATGCACTCTCAACCACTATTGATATAATTATTTCAATAATGGTTGTATTTCAATAGGGTTACTTACTATGTTTGTTATTGAAATGCACACTCAACCACTATTGATATAATTATATCAATAGTGGTCGTTATTTCAATAGTGGTTGCAACAATGCATTTTCACTATATAATCTATATAGCCCCGCGCTAGCACTAGAACCCCTGACCCCAGGGCCATGAATTTCACAATTTTGGTGAAGGACTCAATGCTCATTACATTCATGCCAACAGTTTGCCTGCTTAATGTCCAGCATTAAAGAAGATTTTGAAAGATTGCAATAATTTTAGTGGTTTTGGCCCACCCCTCAGGCCCCAGGGGGGTGGGGACCATAAAATTCACAATCTTTGTTCCCCTTCACCCATAAATGCTGTATACTAAATTTGGTTGAAATAGATTGAGTGGTTTCAGAGAAGAAGCTGAAAATGTTCAAATGTTAACACACGACGCACGACACACGATACACGACGACGGACGAAAACGGATAGCAATAGGTCACCTGAGTTACTCAGGTGACCTAAAAATCAAAGTTCTCAGTGAATTCAGTTCCAGTTATTGATATACATTGTATGCAAACATTTTGAAACCTTTCTAAGGAAAATGGGTATCATGAATTTTTCCACATTCGATATGCAAGCGCATGATCTACGTGTGAACAATTTCTGAAATGAAGTAAATTTTTGAAAAAAAAAGTTGATGAAAGAAGTATATAAGCAGTCTCTTTTAAAGTTAACATTTCTTAAGTTCTAACATTCCAATACAATCTAACGTTTTTCATAGTGATTGTTATTCCACTATTTATGCATTGCATAGGCGTCGGAACCGGGCGAGCTATAGGGGCTTACCCCCCCCCCCACTTTTTTGCAAAGATAGACATGTTAAAGGCATTTAAAATCGGGATTTAGATTTTATTTGGTTTAGCCACCACTCCCATCCCCAGTTTCATTTAGCCCCTCTACCCTGGTTTCAATTTGCTTCCAACGCATATACATTTAATTAACGATCATGTCAAAGAGCTCAAAGGGGGTATGACCGGTCACAGGGAATGCTTACTCCTCCATGGCACCTGATCCCACCTCTGATGTTTTGAAGGTCCGTGTTTGCTCTGCTCCTGTTTTGTTTTGTTTTATGGACTTGAATAATGTTCAAAATCTCAATCAAAAATCTTTTTGCAGCGATATTGTCAATTAAATTTAAGTTAAGGGTTTATTGTTAAATAAAAGAGAAAATATATATTCATTAAAATAATAAATTACTAAAACTAATCACTACATTACATATTACAAAAAAAAATATATAAATTTATATAGCATGTTTAACTGTGACAATATAAATGTGTAATTTACATGTATAGGGAGAGGACGTTATATAAGTATTCAGTACTTGTGCTCAATCCCTTTGTAATTATATTACAATAAAATATGTTTAAATCGATTATTGATATGAATATATATTTTCTAAAGGACAGTTTCACTCAATTGTGTTTTTAATAATTCAAACAGGAGGTTAAGCAAAAACAAGCTTCAAATAGCCAGAGTTGTCTTGTCTCATTATCAGGAAAATTTGTGGATATAAATATCCTTACTTCAATATATTGATTCTAAAATATTACAATTAGTCCTTACTTTCCTCTGTTACAGAAGAATGACTGTGGACTTACACTGCTTCCGCATCCTGGTCAAAGGTTTGGGCATTCTCAAATTATAAAAAAATTCGATGTTTTTTTTTAAACGACAAAATGTAAAGAAGTTAAGAAAAATGAAGAATCAGATGATGGTATCCATTTTATTTATTGAAATATTTGAAAAAACACATTGACCTATAATATATATAAAGAATTCATTTATGCAGCATACATATTTGAGGTAGAAAATGCTGTGCAGCAAAATGAACTTTGAAATGACAGACAAATATAACAATTTACTCTGACAATTTTAACAGGAAAAATATTATAACGTATAAACTTCGCAGATAAAATATGTCATACCCAAATATTCAATAGTAAAGTAACAAATATTAAATATGAAAGATACATCCGATATCAGCTGAGTGGACAATTTCTTCTTTAAATGTAATACTGCCCAATTTTGCTTAGTTTGAACTGTTACTTATACTCAAGGTTAATTAAAACTATTGGATAATATTAAAGGGACCAATGAAATTAAAGATAGAGAAATATTTAAGATTACTTTAGATGAAGCGAAAAATAAAATGATACAATAACTAATAAATACATAAGAGATAAATTATTAAATTTGGTCTTCCACAAAAAATGTCAAACTGCTTAGAAAAGAAAAGATTAATATTAGACGGGATAGGTAAGATTTAATTATCTGAAATATTTAATAAAAACGTATTCTATAATCCATACCAAATGTATTTTAGAGTCTACATGTATATTAATAATCTTTAATAAGTAAGTAGTGTTTTTACTAAATAATTGTTTTTTCTCAGAAAACTACCATTTTTTGCTTTATTTTCGTTTACTTTGTTTTTGATTGATCTCTTATGAAAGAGAAAACAATTTTAAATATATTTTTTGTATCTTTCAGAAAATATATTTCGACCAACAACTGCCGAAAAAGTAAGTCGTTTTATACATAAACAAACTATATGGAAACGAATTTGGCATTCATTTTTGTCTTGGCAGAAAATAACTACTTAAACTTGAAAAAATAGTTCTTAAACAAAAGGAAATTTTGAACATTTCCTGTTTCACAAATTTTTATCAAACTACCTTTTTCTAGCGTATATTTCATTCATTTTATGTGTTAAGTTTTTTTTTATAGGGAAAGCCCTACTTTGTTTCATTCCCAGAGACAACAGATTTATCATGCAAAAAAGACACCTATTGTCAATTTCCTGTCTATGCCTACACTACAAATGCTGGGTATGTCATCTAATAACCTAGAAATTCCTTTCCTTATTCATAAAATTCACTGAAATTATAAAGTTAAAAATATCACATGAAGTATAATTATGATATTTAAATATGCAGAAAATAACTATGTATCAATAATATATTTCAGCTAAAATATCGCTTTCTATTTGTTAAGTTATCAAGAAACGTTTCCAATGATATATATAGAGAATAATACATACCCTTTTCCATATCACATCCTGTATCAGCCCGAGACACCAATATCAGCCAGAGGGCCGAAGGCCCGAGGGCTGATATTGGTCGAGGGCTGATACAGGATGTGATGTGGAAAAGGGTATGTCTTATTATATTTATTACATACTCTTAGTAATAAAATACAGTTGAGAAGAAAATAAGTAAATAATCATGCATGGACTTCTTACATACATGTACATAGTCTAATGTCTCATAAGATTTGGGTTTGTTTCTATTTCTATTTCAATGCACTTGATCCGTAATTTGAAAATATTCTATAGTATTACATGTATTTGTAAATTAAGATTAACCTTATTTTCAAAAAGTTAAAATTAAGAGAATATGAACCCACCAAAAATTGTGTATGAGTACAAGTACTGTTATTGTGGTTTAATTTACTAAGGGTGTGATATTGACGTCACAATAGCCGTATCAGCCCTGCAGGGCTGATATGGATTTGCAGGGCTGATACGGATATCAGCCCCGCAAATCCATATCAGCCCTGCAGGGTTGATACGGCTATGGCATATGCAAAAAACCTGTATTTATTACTAAGTGTGTAATAAATGGAGATAACGAACAGTGATTCCAAAAGACTATTAATAAACATGAATTAAAACAGAACGAACAGGAACCTTCAATACATCAAAGGTTGGATCAGGTGTCATGGAGGAGTGAGCATCCCCTGTCGACCGGTAACACCCGCCGTGTGCTCAATGTCATAACGTGAAAATAACGGAATAAAACATCGACCACTGAGTTAATATAAGTACTGACCGAATACTGTAAATCACTTCTTATTCGCGAAAACTTTATTTTCGTGACAGTGTGCTCGCGAAAACCACGATTCGTGAAAATTTTCTCTCGCTAACCAAGAGACAATGAATATCTCCCGAAAATTTAGTGATTTACAGTAATTATTTTTGAAAATATTTTGAGTGTTGCCACTTGTCTTGTCAATCAAGCATCGTTTTATGAGTGTTTGTGCGTACAATAATAATGGTTTTTTTTTTTTTTTTTTTTTTTACAAAATGAATTTGCAAGCAACAATGACAACGTGAGTAAATTAACGTTTTCATTGAAAAAGTATCTGTCAATGATATCAAAAAAAATCCTGGAGTTTAATTCATTAAGGGGAATGGTTGTTTTTTTAAGTTAAAAAGTCGTGAGTTTTTAGGCCTTGAAATTGAAATTGGTGAATTTAGAGATTTCAAATTATCAATTCTAAAATATCCATATTTGATTTACACCACTTCTAAAATATACTATGCAGCAAATCTGATGCTTCTATTTCACTACTGTTAAAACTTTAATGAGGAGTAAAGTTTAATTGATTGTATTTAACATGTATTTAACGTCCCATTCAAGAATGTTTCATGCATACAGAGACGTCACCGTATGCCAGTGAGGGGCTTCAAATTAGGATCTATACTCGGCTCTCAGTGAGGATTTTTTATCATGCCAATGCCTACCGTGACACGGGACCTACGTTTGTAAGGTCATATTAAAAAGACCTCTGACTTTAACTTTTTATGTCGAGCGCGTGTCTAAGGAATAGTCACTACCTATGTTAACGTCGTAGCTTTGACGCGACACCGCGAACGGGAATCTAACCCGGGCAAACGCTTTACCACTAGGTTTCCATGACAGGTGACTGTTAATGGGTGAATGAAGATATATAAACTCAACAAACTCACTGAAATTCCTACATTTAAGTGGTACTTATCCAATTTTTTTGCAAAGATTAAGTGACACTGTTTTGACACTTTGACGTTATCGTCAAGCATAACTAATACCTAAATTAAAATATCATTATTTGCTTATTAACGCATCCTTCTATTTGAAATTTGCTAGGGTGAGTTGACCATGCATCGGACACATTCCTTGCTTCGGACAACTTTAGGCAATAAATTCTCTTTCAGCTTCAGAGTTCCGTGATTTATTTGTTTCTGAAGCTGAGGATTTAAATCTTTTTATAATACCAATTGTAAATATCATGTTAAGATAAAAATACCCCGAGAATGGCCTTAAAGTTACGTCATATTTTACATCGTCAAAGGGGAATAACCAAAAAATTAAGATTTTGCCATTTTTAGAGTTATCGTTCTTTAAATTCGACTTCTACGGAACGAGTCGGACTTGGGTGAATTTTGTCAGGGATGAGTAATTTTACATAAATTATAAAGAAATTTCACTTCAATGTTATTTAATTCTTATTAGAGCTGGTTTTTACTAGTATACTCATTTCACCGTACATCGGACACAAGTTAACCATGCATCGGACACTTTCTGATGCAAAGTTAATCACTACCATTTTCATACAGAACCCAACTGACAGTTGTTTATTTGCGGAAATATAAAATAAAAACACTAAATTTACAGTCAAAATACAAGTTATCGATATTTTACGTCTAGAATCTGACTAAATTTATTTCTACGAACCAGAGTATTTCAATGCATGAGGAAAAGGCGCGAATTACCGCATTACAAGCATTTTAAAGCCTTTCTAGGGCAGAGCAAGGCATTTTGAATCTTTCCATATTTATTCAACATTATCGTTAAAAAAATTTTAATTTGAGGGTTTTTTTAAAGATATAATATAAAAGTATATCCATATCAAGGATTTTGAAGCAATATGAGAGAGGTATGATATTTTCCAGGTCCTAATATCGTCTTTCCGATGCATGGTAAACAAGCTAATTCAGAGAATTCGTGTCCCCCGCTTAGGGAAAAAGTCGGCTCCCCCTGACTGAATTTGTAGAATTATTAAATGTATACATGTATACTGAAGGAAATAAAATACATGTATGTCAATATTCATACAAAGATTTGATTGCTTATTCTTTATTATGTGTATAGAAGATTTTTTTATACGGAATATTTATCACACTGTAATGATGATTTTATAACCTCATAAATTTTTCATTTCACATGCTCAATACTATCACTTAGTAAAAAAAAAAAAAGTATTTACAAAAAAAAAAAAAAAAAAACGAAAGGTTCGACAGAGATTCGATCCCGGGACCTCTCACATTTAAAGCGAGAGACATAACCACTAGACCACGGAGTCGCTTTATACAGACAGAAGTATATGCAGAACTGAAGTCACATACACGTATATATTCATGTTTTCATGTTCGGTTTTCTCAAAATTTTACACAATCCATGGTGTTTGATTTATTTAGCCTTTATTAAACATTTCTAATAGATGTAATAAGAACATAAAGTCCGCCGAGAACCTGTTTTATACGCAATAACTCTCCTCATGCCCCTGCGCTAAAAATAGCGCCATGTAATACTATAAATACTAATAAAACAAACGGGGTGGGGCACTTTGAGAGGGGCGAGAGACGTCCTAGGGAGTTTTGGTATAAAATTACATTGCATAAGCTCAAAATCTTCTTGAAATATCGCCCGGAAATGATAGTATTACATACAGACAGAATGTATAAATTTACGACCTTGATCTTTGACCTTTTGACCTCAAAATCAATAGGGGTCTTCATTAGGCCACAGGGAGTTGTTATATAAAATTTCATTGCAATAGCTCAAATTGTTCTCGAGATATCGTGTGGAAACGAAAGTGTTTTAACAGACAGAATTTGCTTATTTATGACCTTGACCTTTGACCTTTTGACCTCAAAATCAATAGGGGTCTTCTTTAGTCCATAGGAAGTTGCTATGCTAAATTTCATTGCAAAAGCTCAAAGGGTTCTCGAGATATCGTGTGGAAACGAAAGCGTTACAGACAGACAGAAAGACGGACGGACGGACGGACGGACGGACGGACGGACAAACCCAAATTAATATCCCCCACTTTTCAAGCGGGGGACAATAATGTCCGATCCATGGTGAATTCTAAGCGATTTTTATTAATTTTAAAATTATTCGATAATATTTTCTCAATAAAAAATATATATTTGTGTCCCAAATCTATATTTCGATCACATACTAAATGTTAAGCTCTATTTTGATAACTTTCCGTCAGTAGCGATGTCGCTAGAACTTGTTGAAGTACAAGGGTGTCCGATGCATGGTGAATTCACCCTATGTGTATTGATGAAAAAAGCTCTAATGAGTAGTAGTGAACGCATTCATGATTTTATTCCACTTTAGACAACTCGATTTCACGATTTTACAGGGCAACTGGTGTAACAGTACTTGGTTTAAAAAAAAGGATTCTACAATTGAAATGAAAATGCAGGGCTGAATTTGTACACCTTCTAGGCACCTAATCCTACCGCTAGAGTATAAAAGGACGATATTTTGACAGCATTTTTAAAGAAATACAGTCGTGATGTTTGCTTTAAATCAATTATTGTTGACTAACTTTACTTATTTAATACAGAGGCATCACAAGTATCAGTAGTACACCTGAGAGCAAGGAGAACGTTACCATTAAATATAGCAGAGAACTCATCAACGGCACAGTCGACGCTAAAGTGGCTCAAGTAGAATTTCTTGCCAGTCAGGCTGGTGCCCGGCAAATTTGTTTAAAAGCATTAGACAGGTATCATGATTAAATATTCATATACCAATTATGACATTAATTGTTTAAATACCTTATAAGGCCAGTACATTTCATCTTACCAGAGCGTAAGCCCTTTTGATATTTTTGTAGTTTTCAGCAGACCAATACCTATATTATATATAAGTTATGATAAATGTCAGACTTGTTTCATGAAATGTAATGACTATTATGTTTAAATCAAATGATCTTTGTGTTGAATAGGAATGCGATGTTTAATTTTGCTTTTTAAGAGGGTTATCCCAAAAAGTCGTAGACAATGTTGATAATTTTTTAAACATGTAACCAATTCTTACCAAATTTTGCAGAGACATGAAATAGTGAATGTTCTTTAAAATTGCGAATTTTTGAATGCATATCTTTCATATTAATATTAGGACGATTTATATGAAGGCCGATCAAGCGTACAGACAAAATTCGGAATTATTTACGCCTATAACTATTACATTTTCCTTTATTTCTTTAGTACTATGCAATACATTGAAATCAAATTTAAATCACTTAAACCAGAATCAAAATTTTAATGATATGTCAAAATTTCATATATGTATCATCAGAAATATCTGCGTTTAACAAACAGTTCTCAACTTTTTAAATGCCGTAATTAACTATTTTCGGTATAGAAGATTCATGAATTTCAAAATATCGTTGAAACTGAGTTTGATGAAAATGACGTCGTCAAACGCGTAACTGGCGCACGGAGATGTAATAGATTGTGTTGGATATGGTAAATATACATCAGAGACGGGAAAAAAGAGTGCAGAGGGTACATTACACTCTAGATTTTAATAAATAATTTATTTTTAAATTGCACGATATTCAATGAGAGTGTTACTTCTTTACCGAAGATGGTTAATTACGGCATTCAAAAAGTAGAGAATTGTTTGTAAAACGCAGATAATTAGGGACAATCTGGACCGCAAACGACTTCAAACAATGTGTATTCTCCGCTGTCTACAATGTAAGGCGATCTTTCGACTAAATTTTGACTGAACATTGAATCTACTTAACAAAGCAAACAAAAAAAAAACAAAAAAAAAAAAAAAACGGACAGTAGTGAATTTAAATATGTCCCTTAGTCAAGAGTGGTCTACCACTTTAAAAAAATATTGAATGTTAATACACGCGATTGAGCAGACAAAGAGATCATGACTTGATAAAAGACGTGATTTACGCCTGCTTTCGTGCGCCGTTGTACACTTATATTCTTTCTTTATTTTTTCATAATTTTCTTATAAGATGTGATATCATCATGAAAATTGAAGTGCATGATCATAAAATGTTACTCTTTGCCATGACAAGGAAAGAAATTTAATTAAGCAAAGGGAAACAAAACTGTTTTCCCTGTCTGCGACTTTTTGGGACAACCCTTGTATTTTATGATTTTTGACGTTGAAAGAAGCAAAGAAAAAAAATTGTCTCGTGTCTTTTAGTTAACCTATTTTATTTTTGAAAAGTCTGTTACTGAAGTCTTATTTTCGCCACATTAATGCTACATAAACATTTTCCCTCTAAATTTACTTCCACAGCATTCCCTTATTTTGTGTTACAATAAAATATATTTTTTGTTTGATACGAATTTAAAATTTAAATATCCATCAGATATCCAATATTTATCTGAAAAAATAAATTATCGATTTCTCGAATTTACAATTGATGGCTATGTTGAAACACACCAGTAAATGGTTTGACAGTCAATGAGGTATATTTATATGCTTATTTTTTTCTTTTTAATAAGCATGGCTTACGTCGAGAGGTGTCTCATTGTTACAGTAGAACTGCCAGGTAATTGCTAGCTTTTATACATCTAGAAATCCATATATTTTGTCTACATTTGTCGTATTCTGATGATAAACTAAACATCATCAATTTTCGTTTTAGATCCCTGTGCTTCAAATCCTTGTCAAAATGCGGGACAATGTTATTCATTCGATAACAATACGAAGTATACGTGTTCATGTACAGAAGACTTTACTGGGTTACAATGTGACAAGAGTAAGCATGTCTTTGCAGTGGATTCGTGTAAAAAAGTATTGAATAATAAATTTGAAGAAAAAAAAGAAACCAAAAGGCTACCTGCATTAATTTATTCAATAAAAAAAAATTAAGTAATGCTTTTATCAGAAATAATGGTATTAGGTGTTTGAAATTATTCCTTTACATGTGTCTTTCTTATCAAATTGTTGATGACTTTCTATTTATCTATAAGAAGGGACAGTTTTATCTTTTACGACGTCTTCTCATACCCGTTGGATACTATACTAATTTTACTCTCTACATATATGTTCTGTTTTTATCTTTTGATAGAGAGGAATTTTTGTGATCCGAACCCTTGTCTTTTTAACGGACAGTGTACAAGAGTGCCATTCCATCCCTTTTTCTTTTGTACTTGTACAGATAATAGGAAAGGAGATATATGTCAAATTGGTAAGATTATTATATTAATATTTGGCACAGAACTGAACTTAATTTTCCCTTTTCACAAATGCTTGTTTCATTTTTCTATTTATATAAATTATAGTATATTTTTGTGGAATATCGTGTTGCTTTTGTCATTTTTCATGCACTCTTATATGTCATTCATGAAAACAACTCAATACTTAACTGTTAACATACAGTGTACGATGCTACAAGTTACATGTACGAGGGTTGTCCGTAAAGTTCGTGGACAATATTGATAGTTACTCCTACAATCATTAATAAAATATATGAAACAATTATTTTCATTAAATTCATGTCTCATTTTATTAACATGCAAGTTTTCAACAGAAACAAAGCACAAATATTTATATTTTCATCAGATTGAAAAAAGACACACACTCATACCCGGAGCACTAAAATGAAAATTCTTGACGTTACCCGACGTCAAAAGCATAATACGAGTACATGTAACTTTAACTCAATACATTTCTTATGTCGCTTTAACAAGTCATAAATATGAGCATAATGTGTTCAGGTTTCATGTGTTAAATAATATTTTACGATGCCTGTCTCATATCCTGCAATCACCCAACATCTGTCCGCATAAAGACGATCTTATTTACGGACATAGGGGTAAAGTCACGTTACGAAATTCATTTTTAACAGCACTGCAATCTCGGAATGATGGTTTTCCTTCATGCATGTCATCCTGTAAAGTGTACCGTCCGTCCGAAAATATAATATGCCTTTTAAATACTAATGTACGACTTCTTTTACTATGTTTTCCCGATTGTTTACGAAATGTATTGGTCTCTGTGTGTGTTTATACGATGTCTACGCAGAATTTTATCACTGCTCTATGCTCCACCTATTCTGGAAACGTCCCTTTTTGGAACAATTCCGATCCGTCTTAATAAGTTCTAACTTTGATTCCTTGGCCATTTCACAATTTTGAACGTTCAAATTTTGCAGGTTTGATGTGAGAACTTCTGTCAATGTCATAATGTGAATTTCAGCCAGATTTCCGCAGAATTTCATAAAATACAAATGAAATTTATAAAGTGATAAATATTTTTTATAATCAAAAATTTGCGGTGTTCCGGGTCTTCATTCCAAGTGTAATTATGAAGCCAAAATTCTGATTAAACATTTGAAATTGAATAAAATTTTACATTTTTTAATTTACATTTAGTAAAGGATTAGAAATATGCTAATAATAAATATCAATGACACAACTTTTATTTAATTCTTAGCTTGTCCACGAAATTTACGGACAACCCTCGTATCGTCATTCATTTTATAGCAAACAAATAGTCTCTTATAAATACTACTAAAAAAACTTAAGCTTGGTTTTGCATCAGAATTTGCACAAAAAAGTTTTAGAAGGATCTTTACACCTTACTTTTATTCTCTATTTTTAAAAACCTCTTGCTTTAAATTTTTATTCATGAAATATTGAAATAAAAACCAACAAAGTTATGAAAAAAAACTACTTAATCTTTTTCAAAATCTTTAGAAATAGACAAAAGAAAATCAAAAGCAGCATTTTCATAAGAACAATTGAATGTATCTTCTCCACTGTTTTTCTATATTGGTCATTTGCAAAATTATTTCGTTAGAACACATTCTTATTGCAAACACATGTACGCTGCGGTTGACATAAAAAATTTCAAAGTTTCTGATTGACAATATCTATGTGGATTTTGGAGACCAGATCTCAAAACAATCTATGGGAATCCCCCTGGGTTCTAATTGGGCTCAGTTATTAATTAGCAGACCAAATTTTGTATTCATATGAAGTAGAATTTATGCAAAATCTTATGAATGAAAAGAAGAAAACACTCCCTGAGGCCTTCAACTCGACATTTAGATATATCGAAGACGTACTGTCAATTAACAATTGTCATTTTCATACCTATGTACCATACGATATATCCTGGGGAGCTTGAGATAAAAGATTCCACAGAGTTTGACACATCTGTTTTAACATCTCAGTTGATTCGATACGCATGAGGATGACCTACGTACAAACAATTTCTAAAACGAGGTAAATTATTGAGAAACAAGTTGATGAAACAAGAATATCAGCAGTCTCGTTAAGTCATCATTTCGTAAGTTCTATGGTCGATAAAATGACCTTACCAGCGAATACAATTTATCATTGAGTCAAATGCCGGCTGACGTTTTTCAAACTTATTGTTAGTCCATTATGCATACTCATACTGAACAAATGACGTTTTTCCGTTATTTCCCAATCATGCTCCTGTTTTGTATTGTTTAATGGTTTTTCATCTTGAATACTGTTCGTTATCTCCTATTGTTTCATACTTCATCCAATTTCTTCCAAAACTTGGAAAGTATTGAAAAAAAATATGTCAAACAAATATATCGGAAGAAGTTAGTATTGTATTGTTTTTCAAATGAACTCAATTGCAAACCATCACGATTCCAGTCAAAGACAAAGACTTGTATTTAGTGATTCACAGTATTGAGAAAGGTAGATTTACTTACGGTTTTTATCAAATTTGAGTTAACTTGTGCTAGAGATGTATGACATATAAATTTTCAAAAGCGGGTAGAAGAAATTCTTATAACGAAATCCCCACTTCACGTTATATCTGCAAGTTTTTCATACAAACAGCTGACAATAAATGATAATCAAACGTTTAAGTTATAAGTAGAAAAAAATCAACATTTTCTCGAAGAGATTTTGGTAATGTCGTATAAATATTTAATTTCATTTTTTTAGGGGGGGGGATTTCACTGAAAGGCATGTACTGTAAACCAACTGTTATTCGCGATGACTTTATTTCACAATTTATCAGGGATTATCTAGCTCGCAACGATTAATTTTCTTGATCAAACCTTTTTGGGTCTTTTTTTAGATAGACACAGACACTTTTAGGACCAGTTCGCAAAAATTTCTCGCACGCGAATAAAAGTTGGTTTACAGTTTGTTTTTTGATAACAACATTACTATCGGAGTTTATAGAGATTTGAAACATAATAATTAAATAACATCGGGACAGGACTGGGGTTTTTAAATAATTTATTATTTATTATTACTTAAAATCATTTTGATAAGGTTGAAATTATAATTTTTGTATTAAATATGTTGAGAGTGAATAAAATGAAAAACAGTATATGTGTGCAGAAAGGAGATATTTGCCACTCTTGCCGCCTCGAGGTGATGTACATGTGCACTCTGTCAACAAGGTCGCATGCTGTGTTATACCCGTTGTTTTATCGGTCGTAAGTGAATTTGTAAATGACAGAATCAGAACATTTCGGAGCAAAATGGCGTTTCGAATGGAAGTCAAAATGGCTTTTCTAACGCAAGTCATGTGACTTTGTAGAGAGCCACCTTAAGCTGCCTGCATATAAATTCTTTAATGTAAAATAAAATATATATTCAAATCTTTGTTTTTAATAAATATATATTTTACTTGCAGTGTTAAATGTTTGATATTTTTCCTTTACTTTTTTCGCTTATCTATGGTGGGACAATAAAAAAACGATACTTTTATTCTTCCTGTCGGAAACTCTGTATTCCATGTACCTCTTATTATCATTCTATTCTTATTTTGACAGGAAACTTCCGTTTCCTGATTTAGAAAAAAAATCAAATAAAAATACATCAGGAAATGTTAGAAGGATAAAGTTCCATTTTATTCTCCAAATCCTTTCGCTCAGTATTATGGAGCCATGAAGAATTTTTATTAATATACTTTTTTAAAGAGTTCAGATCGAGCTGTAAGGATTACAGTTTAATTGGAATAAATAATGGGCTATCAAAAAGCTTATGTTTGCATTTATTAACTCATGGACACTCCCCCCTCTCTCTTTCTCTTTAAAACATCTATTTACAATTACACAGTATATAGAAATACCTCATTGTTCCTGACCATAATAGAATATAACGTACTCTTTTCTCAATTATAAAAGTCTATTAAACAGTAGCCTTCTATATGTAACCACTATATCCCTATCTCCATTTTAGGAAGCCAATTACATGTAAGACCTCAATTTTGATAAATTCGTCAAATTAGTCCGAACGTCTTCGATTGCATATATACTTATACAAGAATAAAGCTTAACATATGATTTTTTGTTTTCGTTTAATATTTTTTGATACTTATACGAGTATACTTATTAAACAGTTTTACCACTGCATCATCCTACCTTAAACACCACCACCACAAATACAACAGGTATGGCAGTTTTAATTTTTTAATTGATTATCGAAACAAAGTCATTAGGAATTTTTTATTTAAAACAAGAACAATGTTGGTTTATGATTATTTTATTTACAATATTTATTTTTTAACACTAAAAAAATATTGCTCTCCAATGAAATCGCTGTTTTACATAAAAGTTTAAAAACTTTAGAGATGTGTAAAAGTTCCAACAAATGTAGAAATGACGCAGCATGCTATTCCAGTAAACTGCAGACGGTGACGTGCATCTGTCGTCTTGGATTTCAAGGACCAAACTGTTCTGATGGTATATTTCAACATTATTTCTCATGCTCTATTGACTATTTATACAATCAGTTTTTCTTTTCATAGATACGTCCACTAACCTTGATATAATATTCTAGGATAATTCTCAATAAAAGATATATTCCTTTTTGTTAAAACATTTAACTTCTTTTGCTTGTTCAATACAATTCTGATGAATAAAGAAACAAAAAGATATTAAATAAATAGGAAATAAGAAAGTGACTATTCCTTTAAGTATAAAGGTTTTGCATATCAAACTTTAAGGACTGTCTTAGAGAAAAAAACATTGAGGGAAAACATCTTTTGTAAATTCCAGTAACAGGCGGGAACCTTACGAGCCCATTTTACATAGGGGTAAGTTTTTAATACGATACTATCATAGCAACCGAGCAAATATTTATACTTCATCAATGAAATATAACTGACAATGTCCAGTGAAAGTGAGTGTGAACAATTGAGTACATTGAATTCATTTGATAATATTTACATTTTTATGTTTTTGTCTTCAAGATTCCTTACAAATTGGAATTTTGTTCATTTTTTTCATGAACTACAATGGATGAGCATGAATATTTCCATTGTTACGTCATAATACCATGCTTGGCGTCAAAACTTTAGTGCCAACTGTTTTGCTTTAAAAATACAGTTAAATGGCATAATTTATAGAAAATCATCAGAAAAAAATGTAAATATAAGAAAGGAATTTCATTTCTTAAGATTGATGAGGACATAAACTACGACGCTACACGCCGGTGTGAAGACGAATAATGACCCCCATCGAATAATGACCGGGGGTCATTTTTAAACGACAAAAAATGACCACCACACGTAGAAAATAATCATTTTTTTGTAGAAAAAGAGTCCTAGGGGTCATTATTTTATATGTTAGTCCTTTAAAAAATTGACCCCCATTGAAAAATGACCCCCTTTAAAGTGATACAAAATTTATAACAGGTGAAAGGGGAAAATATGCTGCATATTATAATTGTTCTTCCTTCGAGTAAATTATGCATTTGTTCGAATAAATTTGATCTTTGATCTTCTTAGCACGTAGGGTAATAAACACTTCCGGCTTTTAAAACCAATTTATTTTAAAAATACAAAGTCACTCCAAGTATTTCATGGATTAAACAGGTGTTAGCAAAAAAAAATAATGCAATAATTTATAAAAAAAAAAATAGATAGATAAATACTTTCTGAAGCAATGATTTATTAATTTTTCAGTTATATTTCAGAGTTATGACAGAACTCAATAAGTCTTGTCACAAATAAAAAAATTACTACCATGTGTTTCAAATCTTGTTAAAAATTTCACAGGTAAATAACTCGGTGTAATTAATTGATAATCCCACATCTTAGGTAACCATACAGTGCTCTGGGAGTGTGTATACTTCTTCCTTTTGCTTCGTCGCCCGCGTGGCGCAGTGGTTAGAGCGTCTGCTCTAGAGTCAAGAAGAAGTAAGTTGTCAAATCTTACGTCGCGGGTTCGAATCCCAGTGCGGGACGTGGAGACCGGTCCTTCGGAAGAGACCGTATAATCCGAGATCCCGTGTCGCAGTAGGTGCTGACACGAAAAAGATCCCTCCCTACTTAATGGCCCTGAGTGACGAGTTAAGGACAAAATTTGCAGCTCTCCACCGGCAAATGGTGGCGTCTCCATATGAATGAAAAATTCTCGAGTGGGACATTAAACAGTATACAATCAATCAATCAATCTTTTTGCTTCAATGAACATATACAGGGACGTACTGGGGCATATACTGGGGATTTACCGCAGGTGTCTGTAGGAAACAGTAGCTATACAGTGGCATATTGTAGGCGTATCGGGGCCTACTGTATGTAACTGTGGCATGCTGGGGATACATACAGTGGCCGATATTGCTATTGCTGGCATATCGTACCATACTGTAGATATACCGTTGATTACTGTGAACATGCTGTAGGATACAGAGAAAGACAGGGGATATTCATACGGACAGGGGTTTTAAAGGCCAGTAGTGAAAGTTCCCCATTTCTCTCTGCCGAAATATTGACAAATTATTTTTAAGCAATTAACAATCAATCAATTAATCTTCATTTCTGTGATAAAGGAGCAAACCTAGAAAATCAAAGATGCTACATGTAAATGGATCAAACGCACGCTGGAGATGAAATTTATGAAATAATTTTTTTTTCTTTACTGACTCCGTTGAAACGTAGTTTCAGAAAAAAATTATTTGTTGGGAAAAAGTAGAAATTTGTAGCAGACGAAATAATATCGGTGCGTACAAAGAAGTAATTTTTTAGGATTAATCCTATTTGACAATGAAAGAGGATGAAATTTTTATCCTCCCCCTCCCCAAAAAACAACATTATATTAAATCAAAAGAAATAAAAAAATAAAATAATAAATAAATAAATGAAAAGCAAAAATATAGATAAAACTCTATATCTTTCAATAATACTGAAAGAGGCTCTAGATAAAATATTGAAATGAAGTTAAGCCTTCACACAAGTACTATCATATCATAATTTACTTCGCCATGATTAAAGCATACTTTAAATGTTGGTTGGAGTATACTTGAAAGTATTGTGGCAAAGTAACAGCTAAAAATTAGTAGAATTATAGTAGATTATTTTAAGCTAATTTTTAGTCCCTCCTTATAGAAAAATAAAGGTAAGGTAGTTTTTTTTCGTGCTTTTGTTGATAATTGACTTCCTCCGAAATAAGTAAGGGGGTGGGATGGGTATAACACCTAAAAATATGCTCTGTAAAGCTATGTGCTAGTTTAAAATACACATTCTAATGAAAAACTATACATGTAGACATTACTATTTGATTTAGCACACAGTATTCATTACATTTCTTAATTCTTGTTTTACTCCAGTTCTGAGAATATTTTTCAGAGTATATAATATGAAAATCAGAACAAACATTTTCATTTTTGTAACGTCTTGTTTATACTGTTTCATGATATGAAAAGTTAATTGAAGACCATTTCTTTTTATGTCCCCGTAATCGAAGATTCGGGGGTATATAGTTTTATAGTGTCCGTCTGTATGTCTATCTGGCGGTCTATTTGTCCACAAAAACTTTAACCTTGACCATAACTTTTCATTTATTGGAGCTATGACTTTCATATTTAATATGTGTATTCCTTGTGACACGACCTTACTTTGGGTACCATATTTTAACCTTTTAACCTTGGAGATTTCTGAACTTATGAAAAAAAACTTTAACCTTGGCCTTAACTTTTGAACGATAAGATCTAGGGTTTTCATACTTCACATATGTTATCCTTGGTGCATTAAACCTTTCTTAAGAAACCATCAACTTTGATCCTTTGATCTTTGAGTTTGACCTACCTTTCAAAAACTTACCCGTTACCATTACTTTTGAAAAAGTGGTGCTAGGGCTTTCCTATTTTGCAATTGTATTTCTTGTGAGAAGACCCTACTTTGGGTACCAATATTAAATTAAATTGCATTTAAGAAAAGTTTAAGCTTCGTTATGATGCCATACAGGGGCATAGCTGTTTCACAAACACATCTTTTTATATATATAAGTGGAGTTGCGGATAAGAGATGGATACCCCAAAGCGTAACAGACGGACGGACGGACATCCCGATCACTATATACCCTCCCGCTTTTCAAGCGGAGGATAAAATAATATATAATACTGCTGATTTTTTTCTGTCAGTACGATGATTTCCACCATCGAAAAGCAATGTTTACATAACCATTCGATAAATCTTTTACTCCTTTAGATTCTGAATATTTCTAATTAGCTCAGGTGAGCATTTTGGCTAATATGCTTCTTTATCTCATTTTCTTTTTTTGCCACCCTAAAAATTTCAGCTTTAATTCACAGGGAGTCATTTTTCTACGGGGTCATTTTTCTTCACGTAGGTTCTGCAAATTTTTAGTATGGTGACACTTTTTCTACGGGCAAAAGGGTCATTTTTCGACGTCGAAAAATGACCGGGGGTCATTTTTCGCCGTAGAATATTGACCAGGGGTCATTTTTCGCTGTCGAAAAATGACCCCCGGTCATTATTCGATGGGGGTCATTATTCGTCTTTACACCGGCGTATTTCTTGCAGTGCTTTAGCGCTTCATGATAAAAAGTGCGTAATCGCTTCATGATAAATATCCCGGCGTGAAGCGTTGTAGTTCATGTACCACATGAAGCTTCAAAAATGAAATTCATTTCTTAATTTAGGGATTTACGAATGAATCTAATATGCATCCATCTGGCGCTAAATAAAATTCAGCATCATACAATTTATTACTTTATAGAAAGATTTATCCGACCACTATGTCACTCTATTAAACAGACCAGATTCACGGATAGCGCGCTTCCAAAGACAGTCATCTGTTTTCTCTCACTACCCTGCCATATTCCTTTCACGGTCATCCGTAATACTCATCATATGTAAGTAAATAACATGAAACATGAAGCTTAACAATTGCTTATTAAATTATTTTTTTAACAAGCATGCATAAAAAAGAAAAATACTTAATACTACTTATCACTCTTTCGATATAATTTAGTCAGTGTAATCAAGCAAAAGCTTTAAAGGGTGTAATATATTTCATATATTCAAAAGTTTTATTTTAAGCTTTTTTGAAACTATACTGTTATTTCGAACATCTATAAAAGACCAATAAAAAATTTAATTTACTCAAGAACATACGAGGGTTAATCCAAAAGTAATCTCACAGTGTCCATATCTTTTATATTTGGCGTCATATTATCAAATATTATATACCAAAAGATGCACAAATATAAATCTAATTAAACTTTAATTTTTCATTCAATAATGTTTAACTGAATTTATTTTATAGATTTTTAAAACATATAAGATTGGGGGTGTCGCCGCGTCAACACCGAACGTCACAAATTAAAGTGTACTTTTTTTAGTATAAAAAAGACAAACACTTACAAAGCATTTTTTAAAAGCGCCTAAACGCAAAATACTTTAAAAGACAAAAATTTGCATCATTTTCTAGTCTTAAATTAAAAATTATATGACATCACCGCTATTTTTTATGAAAAACATCGTTGATTTATTCCGGTGCATTGAAAAAAGGAAATGTCAAAATGGACAAAAAAGCCAAAACAAACTGTAACTGTTCAATGAATTTTGACAGAATTAATTTTAAAAAGAGTGAGTGTACGATGGGTACTAAGGGTAAGAAAGTGAAATTTTGTGAACGTGTTCGTGGATATCAAATCTCAAATATTTTTTCATGAAACGAAGGGAAGCGTTTAAATCTATGACGGCGCGTATCCGTCATATGACGTTATTTAGCTGCGGCGACTACCCAAATCGCACGTTATATATAATCCGATATTTTAAAAAGTATAAATCATGTTGAATTGAAATTTCAGGTCTGATTTGAAATAAATGTTGCTTTCATCATTTATAATTTTGTTGTTTTACGTCGACGGATAGCGATTTTATCGAAGTTGTGACATTACTTTTTGATCAACCCTCGTAATACATCTTGCAATTTTTATAAATTGAACTCACCAATATGATTTTAAATAGCTTTGCTAGATGTCAAGTACGGAAGATATTTGTAATTTGAGCATGAAATACTAATACTTGTATTTTTTAGCACGTATAAAGTTTATAATAATATTTTTTGCTCTGCTGTACACATAATAATAATAATAATAATATTAATAATAATAATAATAATGATAATGCTTTATTTAGAGAAGGTTAGTCGATTAGTACAAGGTACTATTCTTCCCCGGGGCCTTCTGATTTCAAACAACATATTAAATAAAATGATACAATCAAAGATAAAACATGTAGAGTTCGTTAATGCATGAATAATTAAATGTAATGTACAGCTAAATGAGATATAGATTCAAAATAAAGAAGTCAATATTAATTGTTCAGGAGACATTGTCTTAAACAATAGTAATAATCAAACATCTTGTACAAAGGACATATTCAAACATTTATTTACAGACGTTGGCTAATTATAATTTTTTCTACATTTCTTCAAAAAATAGGTAAGGTTGGTGATAATTTTACATGTAATGGTAGGTTATTCCATAAATTTACACCTGAATATTGAATAGAATTTGTAAATAAAATTGTTCGATGTCTTGGTAAACGAAGATTATTATTTAATTCTGAACGTAAGGAATAGGAATCATGGCTATGAAAAACAAAAAGGTCCTGGAGATATTCAGGGCTCATACCATAAAAAGTTTTGTACAATAAAATACACTTATGTAGTGTGACTAATTCAAACACATTTAGCCATCCCAGTTTTTCAAACAATGGTTTTGATGGTTCGTCGGGTGCTGAATCAAGAATAATTCTAGCAGCCCGTTTAATTTCTGAAGTTTATGAATTCTTTCGATGCTAGTTTTAGATGCATTGCCCCAAACTGTAAGACAATAGTTTATTGAAGGCAAAATATATGCATTATAATAAAGTTTTCTGGTATTTAATGGAAGAAATTTCTTAATTTTACGGAGTGTAAATAACTTGTATGTTAAGGATTTACAAACTGAATCTACATGATAAGTATAATGAAGATTTTGATCTATATGGACACCTAAGAGTTTTTCAACATTAACATTTTCAAGCTTTTCTCCAGAAATTTCTGTATGAAGTTCTGGAATATCTAACTTTGACCTCTTTTGTTGTGTACACATAAACATAGATTTTGATTTGTTCGTATTCAGAATCATTTGATTCTGTAAACACCAGTTTTCAATTTCGCATAAATCATAATTCAAAAATGTTTCAATATCATGTACATTGTTATCAGATAAATGCAGAGTTGCATCATCTGCAAACATATCAATATTACAGTGAATGACACATAAGGGAAGGTCATTTATATATAATAAAAATAGCAGTGGACCTAAAATAGATCCCTGGGGCACCCCTGCTGTGATAGGTAAGATATCAGAAGAACATGCTCCGATTTTAACACTTTGGGTTCTTTCATTTAAATAAGACTGAAACCATTTAATTGTAAGTGAATCAAAGTTATAGTGCCTCAATTTCTCAATTAAGAGATCATGGCTGACTAAATCAAATGCTTTACTGAAATCTAGAAATGCTATGCCAGTGAGATTCCCTTGGTCCATTGCATGCAACCAACTGTTAGTAAGTTTGGTTAGTGCTGTTTGGCAAGAATGGAATTCCCTAAAACCACTCTGTGAGTTTGTAATGAGGTCAAAAGCTCTGGTGAATTCACGTACTTGATTAGCAACATGTTTTTCAAAAATTTTTGATAAAGTCGGTAAGATTGATATTGGTCTGTAATTACTTGGATCATTTATATATAAGTGTGACTTTAGCTTGTTTCAGATGCAAAGGAAAGATGCCATTAGTAATGCTAGTATTAATTAGATGAGTTATAGGCTTAGAGATTATATCGGCAGAAAGTCTTAAGAGGCGGGGACCAATGAAATCTATACCTGCCGATTTATTAATGTCAAGTGTGCATAGCATTGAGAAGATCTCGTCTTGTCTTATAGGAAGTAAGCTAAATACATTTTCATCACAAAGTTTTGATTTTGTGAATTCTTTTAACTTTTCTAGTTTAAAGTTACGTTTTGGTAATTCAGTTAATAAATTGCTAGAAATTTTTGTAAAGTGTTCATTAAAAACATTGACAATACCTTGTGTATCGTTAATTTCTGATCCGTTGTCTTTAATATGAGTAGGAAAAAAATATTTTGGCTTTGAGGATAAATGGTTCAGATAGCTCCAGAGTTCTTTAGGATTAGAGCTCTCCTCAATTGCTGATTTATAATAAGTACATTTTGCATTATTAATCAAAAGCGTAACTTTATTCCTCCAATGTCGAAAATTTTCAAAGTCTTTGTGTTGATGATAGTAATCTCGTAATTGTCTAGCTTCATTAATTTCTTGTGTTAACCATTTTGGACGAGACTCAGTTTTCACACGTTTAGTCTTTACTTTAGCGTGTCTATTTAGAATAGTATTAAACATATTGTAAAAGTTCGTTAAGATATCGTTAGGATACATATTTACCAAGACAGTTGATTGCTTCTTTGATACTATACTTGAAGTATCGTTCATTTATTTTAATTTGTAGGCCTTCCATTGTCCCTGGATTCATAACTAATGCAATAAAAATAAGAAGAATAGACTTAAACAGCACAGAATTATCTGGCAGAATTATCCACGGGAATGTTGATATCATCGGTTCATCCTTGGGACTTGCAAATGTTTGTCTAGCTTCTGTAGGGAAAGCTGGGTAATTTTTTCTATTATGATATGGAGGATATTACAGATACTATATATTTTCAAGGAGTCCGTCAAGAAGTTGATCTTGATGGCAATTTCAGTTTGTGATATGAATACCAATAGTTTGGCAGTTATGATGTTAAAGTGTCTGTTGATTTGCAACTGAATAAGTTAAGCAGTGACAATAAATTGAAAATATGAAACGTCTCGACATACAAACTGTCATTTCAATAATGATACTTATTATAAATTGTAGGAATGTTAAAACCGAGGATGAAATATGCTTTGAAGTTAAAGTACTCAATGGTGAGTTAAAAGGTTCTTACTGAACTATTAAAATATTATCTAGTATATATATATATATATCTTTTTTTCAAAAACATATGTATCATTTTTTTACCATATATCCAATGTTCTATATATGCAGGTACTTTAAAATATTCTTTTTTTCAAAGTGAGAATGAAGATCGTCGAGATAAAAATTTGCTTTTTTTTTATATATGTAACTGTATATAATTGTTCACTCTCTTATCAAGTTTGAACCATTTACCACACAACAAAACAAACACAAATACGAAGCACAAATCTCTGACAAAAGTTCTCATTGATTTGATTTGGTTAAGCTAACAAAATGTATGACATTATTTGTTTTTTATCTATTTTAGGTCATTATAATGACTCCAAGGTGAGTGAATTGGAAGTGCGGTCTATTTTGAGTTTTTTTTCTTTGTGTTCATTTCTTCGTCTATCTACTAAGATATCCTTAAAAGAGCTTTTTAAGTAAAAGCAAATTTTAGACCCTGGACTCATCCAATGACATTAAGACAACTTAACAAGAAATACTTTGCCTATTTCATAAATTTTTATTTGATATCAGTATAATAAGAATGATTAACGCAATGTTTTTTCTAATTTATTTATTGTTGATAATTTTAGGTTTCCCCTCATTTTTTAAAACCCACCTATGAAAATAACAGTACATTACAGTGCCTAATTGGAAAACATTGTCATTTAAAACTGTCAGCTGCATCGGAAAGAGATTGGTACATAATTAATTGCATTTTTATCTTTACAATACAAGATAAGAGTTTTCTGCCATTTTTTTTCAAACATTTTCAATATGATTATTGCAATATTTCAGCCCAGATTTGAAATCTGACAAGAATTTTGATAATGGCGTCTTCATCATTCCTCCTATAAATCAATCAAGGTCCCCTTGCACATATGATGTCGTATTAAGAAAGGAGAAACCAGCGAGTATCAATGTCTGCTTTACTTTGAAAGGGTATAAATTTTTTCTTTTATTAAGGATTTTACTTTGATAAGGTACATGTATGAAAATGCACTTTTTTCTTTCCATCAATGAACTAAATAAATCTAATATACATGTACTTAGATAAATACCGAATTACAGATAGCTTAAGATGATTTTGTGACTGATTTTTGTATTTTGTTATTATGATTCATGAGTATTATTGATTGTAAAAGTAATTTATTTTAATCGATAAACAGGAATAGCAGTTCGCCTTCGAACAAAAGATGCTACACAGTTCAATTCTCTTCATCTTTGAGTGGTAAATATATCAATGTTTTTCTGAGAACTTTTTTTTTATTTTCAGATGATGCAACTTTATATTTTAATATTCTTTAAAAATTTTCTCCAAATGTAAAAATTTCTAAATGATATCAATTCAGAAAAAATATTGATTTTAGTACAACAAAAAACAGGATTTTTTTTAATCTCTAAGCATTTGTTTCCCTCTTCCATCCCATCTCATTTGTTTAAGGTGATATATACTAAATGTTTGTCAATAGAATCGTTCCTATTCATTTCAAATATAGGGGACAAACTAACACATCTTATATTTTAAGAAACGTCATTACAGATCAAGACCAAATTTATAATTTTTCTATCAAATGTGTTGCGACAAAGAGCTCGAATTATTTTTAATTAATACATAAAAAATAGGGATATACAAAAAAAAAAAACAACAACTGTGAAATACTCTCATATATTTGATTTAAAGCCATGATCAAAATCAACAAATCTAGATCAAGTCCTCCTGCAATGTAATAAACGACGATAACTTGAGTTGTGTTAACCCATGAATTCTGTATTAACGCTTGTGTGATGCCTGGAACAGGAAGTGTTTTTAATAAAAGAAAATATATTTTTTTCCTGTTTATGACTAGAATAGAACGAAAAAATGTATATATGGTAGGACAACATCACTACGGAATTCGTTCCAAATGTGCAAATATTTTTTTTATTTCTCTTGGCATATATACGACTTTTTGAAGTCATATTTACCATTATGTAGAAAAATTGACTTTGTCTGTCTCCCTTTTTACTTCAAAGAATACATATCGGAATTGCCAAAATGAAACATAAACTCAATAATAATTAGTTTTTGCATATATTTTGAAAATGAGGGTAAGATAGATAACATAACATAACATTATTTTTTTGTCGATAGTTAAGGGATCGTGTATAAAACAGTCCTGCTGCAATGGTGGTCTTTGTGATGGTCATGCGCCTCAAAGGACATGTCTATGCCGCCTTGGGTTTTCCGGCAAAAGCTGTTCCTCAGGTAAATAGATTTTATGTTTTTTAAAACCATATGATTTTCCTTCATTTATGTTGTCGTAATATTTTAATGGCTAAAACTAACAAAAAAAAAGAGAGAGAAGTACAGCGTAATATAAAAAAAATATGGATGAGGTATTCAATGATGTCGTAGAGGCAAGTGACTTAATACTATATTTTTTCTTTGTTTACACAATTTCGACAAGTTAGGATGTTGATTAACACACGTTATTTAACAGAACGAATAAACCATCAACACACTTCGGCTGATTTTAAGCTATCTTAGCTGTTTCTTGTAAAACACTATTGAACCGGGCTATTTTAGAAACAATATAGCTGTACTACGTATAACCTGCAGTATATAGTGTGCTTATTTTCATCCTTACACAAACATGGCATCCCCTTTACCATGAATATCTTTAATTGTTTGATAACCAATGACGTATCTTTCTAATAAAATATCCATTTATATAACAAATATGTCAGACTCTGTGATATCTTTTATCAAACGCGCTGGAATACATCGTGTAAACGTATGGTTGGAAATTTAAAAAAATTAAAAATACAGAAACTGATAACAAGCCATCGACATATCTAAATCGCTACAGGAACTGTTTATCTATTTTATTATGTTTACGAATTTGAATAAATTTATGAATATGAAAATAAGAAAGGTAAGATAACAACGGTATCCATGGGAATTCTAACATATCGTTGGAAGACCTTGTCCGAAAAAACATATGTTGGCTATCAGAAACTCAAGAATCTTTTTCATATTAACATTAAAGTACTTGTGTTAACCATCAGAATGTTTTTAACAAAATATTATTGCAAATGACCAACGACAAGGTGAGGTTTACGAGCTCAATCATTATTTAAAAATCATTATTTAAAAAGGTCCTGTCAATGATATAAAAATATCTTGACTTTGATGTAGGGAAGGGAATGGTTGTATACAGTGTTAAAAATTCGTAGCTATATATTTATTATATGGTTTCAATTTTTTTCTTTTGTATTCTTCATCTCACATTTGGTTCTCATGGATTTTCTCTTTCACCACATTTAATATTTTAGTAAAAAGTAATAAAAGTTAATTGGAAAAACATTTACTGGGCATTGCTATGTGTTGTGATGTAAAAGAAATCAGTATATGTAATCTGTAGTCCATGTTTTCAAACAATCTATTGGAATTCCCATGGATGCAAATTGCGCCCAGTTCTTAGCAGACCTATTCTGAAGAAGACTTTGCAGAATAGTTACTAGTGCCTTCAGTTCGACATTTGGATATTTCGACAACGTTATGTCAATTAACAATGGTTATTTCAATTCTGATGTCGATAAGAAATTTTCCCGTAAACTGGAGATAAAAGATACAACAGAGTCTGGCATTGTATATCTCTTTCAATGGTAATCTAACAACAAAGCTATATGACAAACAAATTCCATAAAAAACGAAAATTTTTACCCTCTCACCAATAATGTAATAAACGTATTCTTAAGACTTGTAACAGTAGAAATTTGTCATTTTGCATTAGTTGCTCGGTGAATGTTTGTATTTTCTTTCTTTACTTAGAGTTTAGCATACCTCAAGCAAGAAATCAAAATGGTTTAAAATATGTACGTATATCTTTATATTTGATAGCACTATCGGGGTTTGATAAATCACTATTCAAAATAAATTGACATGAAATAAATTACTTTTTCTCCTTTTCTCTAGCACGAAAGATCTAGTTTCATGCATGTTTGTTTTTCTTAACTTTTTAAATTATATTGACCCAACTGCTTTTTAAATAACTATGTGGTTGTCTCTTTTTGCATATGCGTGTGCTGTCGTGAAGTCGTCCTATAAACATTTTTTTCTTTCACAATGCAGCCTCTATTTGGTAACATGGTAATGCCGAAGCGACTGAGTTGCCCTATGAATGAGGATTGTCATGCACAACTTCTAGTGTCTGAAAGAAATGGGTGAGTTAACAAAACGTTTTACCAGCTTATACGCTCTATTGAAATAAACATCAGGGTAAGCTCTCTTGCCTTTTAACCTAAGTAGCAATGTCAATCTGTCTCGTTTTACTTCAAGTATTTCACACTTTTGATATTGCTCTTTTTACCAAATTTGCATTAAGATACCAGATAAATGCGCAGACATAAAATGACATAAAATAACAGTCTGTAAACTAAAGGTTAAATATTACATTTCATTTCATGTTTTCAATTTGTAGATATTTCGTAACTACAACGACAGATCCTTCTAGTATAGAAGTTGCAGAAACAAAGGAAACCTCAGTGTCCGGTGACTACCTCGTTACCGTAAAATTTGTCGCTAAGAAAACTGGCTCACATCAACTATGTGTGAATGTTTCTCCAGATAGATACAGGCAAGAAAAACTCATTGAAACCAAGTATTTTGCTCCTCCTTAAAATGCATGTTTTTTTTAATCAGACTTTAACGTCTTGTATATCAATATGCATATCTATGAACTTTCTTTGAATCTTTAAAGATTTTATTGCTGAAAACAGTTACAATCGTTTTTAAAATTGTTTATTCTTTAAATAAATCACTACATTTCATTTGAAAAAACCTTGTTATTAACAGTAATGGAACTGACAAAGTCTGCTTTAATATTTCAACGGAAACCTTGGGTATGTTTGATTTTATATCAAAGGCTTCCACATAAACCATTTAATTTTGCTAATTTTGTATAAGAACTATGTTTAAGGTTAAGAATTTGACCTTGTTGTAGATTCTGATGGTGGTACATGTTCGGATGTCTCTGTGGATGACTGCAGGGACCAACGTGCTCTAATCAATGTTTGTTCAGACCCAACAACTGCAACATATTGCCGTAAATCCTGTAAACTCTGTGGTAATAATTTTTTATAATGTAGCATTTCATATTATTTCTTTTATTGTTTTTTCTTTCTTTTCAAAAAAAGTTTTTTTTCTCTTTTATTTTAGGTAATCCGTCAATGAGCCCCCATAATGTGGAGCAGGTATGACTTTTAAAAATGTTTGAGAATGCAGTATTTTATTATATAAGCATCGAAATAAAGATTACTTCTCATTTTGTTCTCCTGGAAACTCTCTACAGGTTTTCTGATGTGTTGATTAAAATTAATGAACCACAAAGTTTGGCATTATTGTGTCTATCATATGTCCAGCAGTATCTACAGCTCCACGCATTTTAAAAGCTTATGTTTTTCCTCACAAATTAAGGACACATTCTTCTTGCAATATAACTTAATATCATTATCGAACTTCAGAACTTCAGTACAAGATATAAGCCTATAGCTCTTGTAAAGGTACAGATATGTTTTATTTGAAATCACTAATCTTAAAAGTTTTCAAAGTCGATATTTTATGGACTGTGAAATTGAATACTATTCGTTATCTCCACATTCTTCTTACAGAGGACTTTATGAATAAATGGAATTATGTTACATTTGTATGATTCACCACAGATTATTAGAAATAAAACCAATCGAGCTTTCTTTGATACATGCACTATTTATTTGAAATTTTCAAATTGACTGACTTCTTACAGTTGAGTATATTTCTAGGTACTTTGCACATTTTTCATACTTGTCTGGGATTTGTCGAAATATAGTTCCGAAAAATGACAATTATCTATTACAAATTTGGATATTTTACTTGAAAAGTACGTTAATGGTAACCTATTAGACAAAATTAATAATAGATGTAATGACTTTAACTTTTCAATCGTCAGCTTCCTTTACTTATAAAGCAATATACCCTCATCATCTGCATATGGGGTTTATATCTCTTAGTTGATTTGATAAGAGAAAACTTCACGTATGAAGAAATTTTAACACGAGGTAAATTGTTGACAAAAAAGTTGCTGAAACATAAAAATCAGCAATCTCGTTTAAAGTCATTATTTTGTACGTTCTATGGTCGATATAATGACCTTGTCAGCAAATACAATTTATCATTAAGTCATACGATTGTTTTGGTCAAATTTTAAGATAACTTGATATAGTCAAGTTTAAGTTTCTTTGGACACAATATTCTGTATATCAGTTTTTTCCATGAACAGTTGAACACCTACAGTTTTTAGGACTTTAAACACAAGTTCACTAAGATGCATAATTTTGTTTATCAGTTTTTGAATTTGATTTTTTTTTAACGGTGTGTTTATGGTTAGTAAAGGATTTGTGGTGAAATTCACTTAAAATTCAACTCATCCAAAAGTAAAAAGATTATTCATTTTCACACAAAGCCTTCGCAAGATATAATAATTTTGAACATTGGTTTCAATTCCCATGACTAGTGTATTCATTGCTCCTAAAATAACGCAATGTCTGTTAAATTCTTCAATATGCTACACTAAACCCCTATACCTTCAGTCTAATTAGAATAAGATCTCCTTTTCCATGTACTTAACAAGCGTGCTTTATTAAGATATATATTTATTTGATTTTTTTTTGTTTTATTGTGTTACGTGCTAAATTCTTTTAAACACTTTTTGTCCTACAGTTTTATTTTGTGTTAAGTAAAAATATATAATAATTCATCATTTTCTTAAATGCATTTTTCTGTATTCCTTTATTGATGACCATTTCTGCAATAGTCACTTAAATGGTGTTTTTATAAAATTCTATAATAGTTAGTAAATTATTTTTAATTTTCTCGCGGGCAATCCTTTTCTACAATAAAATGCTTTGGTTTAATATCAGAATATTTGGTACTTTTAAGAGTAGAAATTTTGGTCCTACTGGGGATGGAAATCCTTAACGTGATTTCTTTAATGAAATAAGATAACAAACAGTGATCAGTCTCAAATGCCCACTGAAATAATATAATTTTAAGCCTATACTACGGTACTTTTATTCGTTTATTTTTCATTTTGATGAATGGTTCTGCCATAATGACTATGAATAGTAATTTTTATAAATTGGAGCTTTATTAGCATTGTTGCAAAGAACTTGCAACACTGAGACAACCAATGATCATTATTCTGTGTTTAAAGTTTAATGTCCGATTGCCACCTTTCTTTCGTATAACTACAACAAATAGAGTTACAGTCTGCTTTGAACTTCTGATTCTCAAGATTTAATCATCATTAAGTATTGCACATGTTATGCCCAAGTCGTTTTCCAGGGACTCTTTGTCGGACCTTCTCCAACAAATTCCTCTACTTTCTCTTGTTCACCGGGTTTGGAGTGCCACATGCTACTTTATCTGAAACAAAGCAACAATAGTCAGTGGTAAGCTTGCTTTCCCATTTGATACATGTATATAATCCCTGAAAGTATAATAATAGGAGGGGGACAGATCGTCAATGCCCCAAATTAACAATTCTTGGAGATTGCCGTTTATTTAATTTTGGAGAATACTGAAATGGTGAAGCATATGAAATAAATAAAAATTTATGATCATAGCATGTGTTTTCAATTAAAGTTTTATTTTTTTGTCTTTATTATTTTTTACTTGTTCAAATCTAAAGAAATCAGACAAGCTTTCTGCATCTGTTAAAATCTAAATTTCTATTCACAGCCCAAGCGTCTCTGTCCTGCCTATCACTGGAATCATGGTGCATATTTTCAACAATTCTGACAGAAGTGGATGTTCCATGGATATTCTTATCAAACCCTCTACCACTCTCAGTGGACAAAGAAAAGATCTATGTATCCAGGCAACACATGACGAATCCAGGTATAAAGGGTTTATAAATATATGTGTAAGACTCAAAGTGCGATGAGATTCCAAAGTCTGATACTCGAGCCAGATCAGCTGGTCTGCGCAAAACCCCGATGGTTCGACACGCCAAAGTCCGATGGTGCGGAAAACAATTACCGTTTATGAAGTCATAGCACTACTACTGCACCAAACTACAATGCCACGCATTGCCAAGGTCCTAAATAATTATTAAAATATATAACTATGCGAAAACTAACCTTAATCGCTCAAAAAATGTATAAAAACTATAACCTAGATAAATTGGATGGGTGCGAAACTAACTCTAATCGCTCAACGATAAATAATGTGCTAAAACTTACCCTAAATCTTTCAGGTTGGTACGAAGCATAGACTAACTGTAAACAGTCGAGTGGCTTGTGAGGACTAATCCTAATACCTCTGAAAGGTGTAAGCAATAGGCAATATATATCAATAAAAATGTTTGCGAGGATGAATTCAGAAATGATGTCTTTGAATGCAGAACAACGGCGTCAAGGATTGACGTCGGATTATTGTGATATCATAAACGTTCGATTGTTTCTCAGCCCCATAGGACTTTGGCATGTTAGACCATCACACTTTAGCGCAGCTTTGGTGTGACGAGCTTTGGTGTGACCATCGGACTTTGGTGTCTTTATTGACAACATACCATCGGGGTTTAGCGAGACTATCGGACTTTGGAGTTTTAAATATATAAGAGCTAGACATTCACTAAAGAAAGCTATCTAATGTCCATTTACTTTGCCACTAGAGGTAAAAATAAACCTCGCCTTCCTAAATTATTCAGCATAAGTTACGTTACATGTATCCTTTAGGCTAACTTTAGGTCACCACAGGAGATATGACTTGACGTACCATAAAAGGATCATTTGGTTAAAATTTATATATGATCATTCTTTTGAACCTTTTCTCTAAACATATGGAATTCAAACTGCGTGTGTTATTGTTGATCTAAGCTATGATATCTGAGCTAAAAAAAAAAAACTAGTCAAATTTGTACCTTAAAATAATATTTATGCAAAGGATCATATAATAATAATATTAAAAATAATAATAATACTTTATTTAAAGAAGGTAGCCCGATTAGTGCACGCACTATTCTTCCCCGGGGCCTTCTGTAGACAAAAAAACAATATACATACATCTACAAATATACACAATCAAATAAATCATCATAAGTTATTTCGACATTGTTTTACAAATATTTTGATTTGATGTTTGAAAGCATTCAGTGTTTGAGACATTTTTATATGTACAGGTAAATTATTCCATAAAATAGCACCAGAGTATTGGAAGGAGTTCTAAAAAAATTTACAGCTACGAGCTGGTACACACAGGTCTAAATTAGATTCTGATCGAAGATTGTATTGATTATTACACTGGAAGTTAAACATACTATTTGAATAAGTAGGGTGAGAATTAAACAATGATTTATATAACAAAACATATTTATTTACAATAAGTTGCTCATACACTGTGAGCCAATCTAGTTTCTCAAAGAGAGGTTGTGAGGGCGCATCAGGAGGAGCATCTAAAATACATCTTGCAGCTCGTTTTTGAACCTTATATACTCTGTCAAGATTTGAGTGCGATGTATTACCCCAAATAGTTAAACAATAATCATACTTTTTAATTCTACGGAGGGCTGAAATGTTACGTGACAGTGTTTTACAAACATGGTCAATATGTACATTGTATTGTAAAGAATTATCTAAATAAACTCCAAGAATTTTTTTCATTTGATACTATATCAAGTTTTTTGTTTGATACAAATAGATTAATTTCATGCTCAGGAAAATTTGATCTCTTTTGATGCGTACCGACTAACATGCATTTGGTTTTTGTAGCATTTAGAACCATTTGATTTTGAGAACACCATTTTTCTATTGAAGCTATATCCGTTGATAATGTATCTACAATAGTTTGAGAATCTTTACTTGATGTATGTAAAGTGGCATCATTTGCAAATAATTCTAATTTGGATTTTGTAATACATAAAGGAAGATCATTAGTGTAAAAAAAAACAGAAGGGGGCCTAGTATAGATCCCTGTGGAACTCCCGCTGTGACTTGCTGATAAGATGAATGTTTGTTGGACAGATGGACACTTTGAAGTCTTTCACTTAAGTATGACCTGAACCATTGTAAAGTTGTTGCATCAAACTTTTAACATTGTAGTTTTTTAAGTAGAATATCATGATTGACAAGGTCAAAAGCTTTACTGAAATCAAGAAAAACAGTACCAACAAGTTTACCTTGGTCCATTTCATTTAACCATTCATCAGTAATTTTAGTAAGGGCTGTTTGGCAAGAATGTAGTTCTCTGAAGCCTGATTGAGAATCTACTATGAGATCAAAATCCGAAAAAAGAGATCGTATATATTTTGCAACATGTTTTTCAATAATTTTTGATAATGTTGGTAAAATAGAAATAGGCCTATAATTATTTGGATCTAATCTGTTTCCTTTTTTAAAGACTGGGGTAACTTTTCCAAGTTTAAAACTGTCGGGGAAATTACCAGTTAAGATACTGGTATTTATAATGTGGGTCACAGGTTTATGTATTATTTGTGAAGTAAGTTTCAATAGACGTGGCCCGATGGTATCAACACCTGAAGATTTACTTGTATCTAGTTTATTGAGTAAAGTTAGTACTTCGTCATGATTTATGAGTCGGATAGAAAACTCGTCTGCGCCCAGTTTAGACTTAACAAAATCTAAAAGATTTGTAAAGTCATTTTCCTCCTTATTTATGCCTGCAAGAAGTTCTACAGAAATATTTGAAAAATGAGAATTAAACAATTCTACTATTTGTTGTGTATCCTCTGTGATATAATTATTTTTAGCAAGTGCAGCTGGAATATAATTACGAGATTTAGAAGCTAAACTGTTTAATACATCCCACATTTGTTTTGAATTTTTATTTAGTTCTATAGCTGTTTTATAATAATTAATCTTGGCATTTTCAATTAGTATATAAATACGCTTATAATTTTCTCCACTTTATAAAACTCATATAACACAAGTCCAAAATTCCACTTCCGGAGATATGGCTGATAAGGCCATTTCAGAATTAATACATGATTCTCATGACTAAGTAGCTTCTTCTTTTCTTGTAGACTTTCGGAGATGAGATGTTATGCTGTTGTGTACGAAGAATCCCGTAAGTTGAAATAAAATCTATAAAATGAAACAATCTAACCAGGTATGACATTTGATTCATTTGCTTGTTGTTGGATCCTTGTAATTGTTGTCATTTCTTTGAAGTTATTAATGAGAATGACGCGCCACCTATATAAAAAAAATAAATTTTCAAATTTCAAACCTAGAAAAAATATATTTAAACAACAAAACAGAGGGTATAATTTGTTAGAAGGATCCAATTACCAACATTTCAGCGGCTCTCTCATACTGTCCAGGTTTTGTGTTGTTTTTTTCTTAAATCAAACCTATTCAAGATTAATAATCATCCCAAAAAGCTTAGAAAGCTAATTAAAACATATGTTCCCCAATTTAACCTTTAGCTTTTTTGGTCACGGGAAATTGATGTCCATCTCTGATATTTGATATTATGAAGAAAACACATCAAATTATGATGATTTTTAAAAATAAAGATATATTATTGATACACTTGAAGGTTTTGTTAAGAAGAGGGAAAAGGAGAAGTTGCCTCTAATAACAACAATGTACATCACATATCTTCCTAAGAATAAAAAAATTATTAGAAATCTAAACAAATGAATTTTCTTTTATTTGTTTAGCACTACAACTACATGTATGCAAATTTATCCGATTTATTTACAATTTACATGACTTGTAACAATTTTAATTCGATGTTGTTAACTAATTAATTTGAAATGAATCCGGACCATTGTTAATCTGGTTTACTTTGGTGATGCGTGATTTACATAAAATATTATATTTATTATTGCTTATTAATCTCTACGATGTACTGAAGCGTCCACATTATATTCTCTGCAACATAGTGCTTCTACTAAACCTCAACAAATTAGTTTTAAAAAGGGAAATATATTAAAGATGTATGAAAAAATTTTTAAAAAACAAAACATTTTGAGTCCCACAAGATTTGAACTATTCTAAAAAGTTATCAAATAGAAGCATTAATAAGTAACCTTCTTTAATAAGTTATGAGTAAATAGTGGTTGATGCAAAATAGTTGGTAAATTTCTCCTTGTAGAATCATTCCAACAAACTTTGAATGTACTGAAGACAACTACAAGAAGACCACAGCGAACAACTGACATCAATAAGACAACTACGACCAGACCACAGCGAATAACTGACATCATTAAGACAACTACGACCAGACCACAGCGAACAACTCACATCAATTACGGAAATGTGATTGGATGAAATACGGTGAAATAATGGAGAAAAAATTATGGAACTTACTTTTCAAAATCTTTTTTATCGGAGTTGAATGTCATCTAAGTTGATTGTCATAATATGGAATACTGTATAATCACATAACTTAACGAATTCCCACATAATTGTTGTATATACAGTAATTTTTTTTTCACTTTTGTTTTTTAATATTTGCAATTTTAGAGTGCATAAACTATACTGAGCAAACATTAATATTTCATTTATTTCGTTACTTCCATTTCCACTGCGAAGAAAATAGTAATAAAAGGACACTGGTACCATAAGGTGACTTTTCTAATAAGTAACATAATCAGTAAGTTTAGGAAAATTAGAAAGAGAAAGACAATAAGGATGAAATACAACAAAAAAAAAATAATTGTCTAATGAAATATAGAGAAAACAAACAGTATTCATGCTCAAAAATCCACGGAACAAATACAAATCGAGAGTAGAACAAACACGGGCCTCTAAAAACATCAGACAAGTCCATAGAACTTACGAAATAACGACTTTGAACGACACTGCTGACATTCTTGTTTCATCAACTTGTTTGTAAAAGAATTACCTCGTTTTCGAAATTTTTTTTGTACAGCATGCTCTGGCGTATCGAATCAACTGAGATACATAAACTCCGTATGCAGGTGATGAAAATATATTACTGCATAAGTAAGGGAAGTTGATGATAGAAAAGATAAAGTCATCACGTTTATCATAAATCTTGATAAACACTGCAGCAAAGAACTTGCGAGGTTCTCCACATCATTTGATATTTTTTGTGAAAAGTATAGGATTGTTTGTTTGTTTCATATTGTTAAACGTCCCTCTCGAGAATTTTTCACTCATATGGAGACGCCATCACTTGCGATAGAGCTGCAAATTGTGGTAATATATTCGACACTTACGACTATTGATCAGTGATGGATCTGTTTTCGTAGCAACACCTACTGCGACAAGTAACCTCGATTTATACGCTTTCATCCGAAGGACCGTTCCCCACACTAGCCAGGTTCGATTTATAGAAAAAAATACTTCTAACGACAAATAATTATTATTTGTCCAGCATAGTTTTTTCACCTATTTCGAGTATGCTGAATCCGAAAAAATATGCTGGCCCTCATAAAAATGGGGTTAAAGAGGTCAAAATGGCGATTCAAAATGGCGGACATCCAATTTTTCAAATTTTCTCTTAATATCGTTCAAAAAGGAGAAATAATGAGTGAATATCTCACTGAGTGTAAAAGTATAAAAATGATAATAGAATACTAACATTATTAGTTTAACTCAGAAAATTAAGCCGTTTCTACACTTAATTCGATTTTTTCTGATTTATTTGACTTTTGTTTTATATTCTGCTTTGATCAGAATTTTACTTATGCAAATATCCATACACTGTAGATTTGTATTTTTTCCTCTGCATTTCACTATTCTACAATTGAATGATGGTGCAGCTGTAGGTTAAAAGTCAAAATGGCGATTCAAAATGGAGGATATTCATTATTTTTTCAAATTATTTCTATATGTCGTTTACATAGAAGAAAGGATTTTTGAATATCTTACTGAACGTAGTACAACTATGTAAAATTCCAATAGAACACTAATATTATCACTTTTATTCGGAAAATTTAGTCGTTTAAATTTAAAATGTGTTAATTAGCTCAAAATGGCGTGTCAAAATGACGTCATATTCACTCAAATTTCGAAAAATACCCAAACTGCTCAACTCTGAGTCGTTTTTTAGAAAAAAAATATTTTTAAAAATATATATAGTATAAGTACCGGGTAGTATATTGGTTAATCCATTAATTATGAACAAACAAGAAATACCAGAAAAGATTCATTTTTTTTCTGGAAATGGTTAAAACAAACTCGACTAAAGAGTTTTCAATTTTTTCCTCTCGTACATATTTTTGACCGTGTTCCAAAACCTTTGAGCCTCCGTCCACCTAAGATCAATCGTTGTCATTATCAACTTGCACTTCTACTTTAACATCCCTCAGTACACCATTAAATATAACTGAAGAAATTCTTGTCCGATTTCATCAAACACTTTGTACTAGCTTTTGAAATTAGCACTTAAAAGAACCTAGTATTATCCCCTAACATCTTCTATTCCAGATTTATTTGCTCTATGTTTAATTTCAATTTGTCTTCGGAATTTTGGTATTTTCAACACTCAAGTAAAATGGTGCCCTGCGTCAAGGATGACACCTCCCCCCCCCCCCCCCTGGAACGTAAAAGCTCATTTTTATGGAGTTCGAAAAAGAATAAGCTCACTAGGGGTCGCCAGAGAAACCAAAGTCCTTCAAAAGCCGATTATTTAAACTGATAGTTTAATAACAAAATAAGGCTGAAAAATTGCCGACTCGGAGTTAAACAAAATAAAATCAATCAATCACTCAAGGAACAATACATTTATGTTCAAATGTTAACAGCATATTTTGTTTTCCAAAACCTTATGCAAAATGAACTAGAAGAACTGTTAGCAATAAGCTTACTATAAATGATACCCCTGCCTCCCATATGAATAAAATAACAGTGTCAAGGTTTTCCTATGGAAAACCCATAATATGTTTCGGATCAAAAGTTAAAATAGGAGGTGCAAAATGGCAATATTTAATAAAGATTCTGTGAAAGTTTCATCAAATTTCATTCAGTGGAATGAGAGGATTTGCGGATAAGAGATGGGTACCCCAAAGCGTAACAGACGAACAGACGGACGGACATACCGATTACTCTATACCCTCCCATTTTTCAATCGGGGGTATAAAAAAAAATCTTTGATATTCAAGACATGTAGCTCTTTATTTTGTGACTGCATGTAGATTTGCTCTCTTTTAGGATAGAAAGGTCATTCTATTAGCAAGCAAATTCTCAAACTGTATCATTTGGAATCACATTTTGAGCATATTTTGGTGAGAAAAGTTGTATTATACTTATGCAATTTTAAAGCGCCTGTAGATTCCTCATGGTTCCTATCACGTACAAGCTTTCGTACCAACAACATTTTCCTGAACACTCCAAGAACTTTACATGTACAAGGCAACGTTGATTTTTTTGTTGAGCTTTTTTTTTAGCTTCTTTGTTAGGATAGTGGAAGGTTGTATCAAGAATCGAGGGGGATTGAACAGAAACATTTTCTTCTTTCAGATTTTGTAAGTTTCAAAAAAATTATATACACTGGTCAATAAAAAATTATCCGTTCACAACATGAAATATTTGAGAATGCAGTTGAATTTTTTACTGAGAATAACAAAATGCAAATGTAGGGACACAGAATCAGATCTGGACAATCAGGAAGTTTATGGTTTACGTAACTATATTTTACTAATAATTCTTAATAAATATGTTTATATTTTGATATTTTGATATATTCAGATTCATTGGCTGTAACAATTACTAGCCCTCTAATTGGCCGTGGTCTATCATTTTAAAAATCATATTAAGTTGCACCAGACCTTCCACATGAACTTAAACATTAATATTTTTCTAACCTGGACTAAAAATAGATCAAGAATTTCCAACAACTATATGATTTAGCAACCCTCGAACTACAATATTCACTCGCCTTAATGCGCAGGGAATACTGCACTTGGGGTAGCTTAATTTTCATATTGTCCTCAAAACAGCAATTATTGTATAATATTATTAACTTTTATATGAAGAAGCATGTTGAGACAAATAATAGGTAAAATGTCTTCGGAATTATTGTCAAGAATTATATATCTTATTGATAGAAGTATAAAACAAAAATCCATGTTATAAAAATAAGTCATTTACAAAAATATTCCCCAACTTTCATTTCATATTTGAACACTATTTCATAAATTAAAAAAAAAAACTTTAATTTAAAGCAGTTTTGGTATTTTACGAAATTCGAGTGTATGTGACGTACTCACTTGAATTGCCAGTTTGAGCTAATTAACACAATTCAAATTTAAACGACTTAATTTTCCAATTTAAAATGATAACATAAATGTTCCATTGTCATTTTACATTGTTGTACTACGCTCAGTAATATATTCACAAATCCTTCTCCTACGTAAATGACGTTAAGAAACGATTTTTAAAAATGAAAATTCACCATTTTGAAACACCATTTTGACTTTTCACTGACAGCTGCACCATCATTCAATTGTAGAATAGTGAGATGTAGAGGAAAAAATACAAATCAGCAGTGTATGGATATTTGCAAATGTAAAATCCCGAACAAAGAAGAATATAGAAACAATAGACAACTAAATCAGAGAAAATTCGAATTAAGTGTAGAAACGACCAAATTTTCTGAGTTAAACTAATAATGTTAGCATTCTATTATATTTGTTATAGTTTTATTTCACTCAGTTAGATATTCGCTCATTACTTCTCTATTTTGAACGACATTAAGAGAAAATTAGAAAAATTTTATGTCCGCCATTTTGAATCGCCATTTTGACCTCTTTAGCGTTATTTTCATGAAGGCCAGCACATTTTTTCGGATTCTGCATACTCGTAATAGGTTAAAAAACTATACAGGACCAAATAATAATTATTTGCCGTTAGAAGTTATTTCTAGCCTTCTTTTTAAAAATCAGGACCAGACTACACCTCACATTGGGATGCTAACTCGCGATGTAAAGGTTATTTCTCACTTAGGGACACAAAGCGCAAAGTTAACGCTCTAACGATTGCGCCATGAGTACGACATGGACTTTGGATAGAGGCTTGGTTATGCATTTGCTCGTTTAGACAATGCATCTTTGTTTGTAAAGATTTTTGTAAAATTCAGGAATTTTGTGTACGAAGGAATGATCGGAGTCGCCTTGGTTGACTGAGATGTTGAATTTCAACATAAGAATGTCAACTCTCTGTATAAGTTGGATTTTTTGATGCTGAATTTGAACCAAGCTCTACTAAAATACATTTATACATTTATAGTAATGAGCCTTAATACAAAGTGATACATCTACAGGTGAATATAAGTTACATATCAACATGATCAATGAAAAAGAAAGTATATACATGTGTTTATTCAACGAAATTGAGACAAAAAAGATAGTAAAGAATAATTGTAAATAAGTCGAGGAGACAATGTAACTTAATGTTTTGGAACGATTCATTGATATATTTCTAAAACACCTCATCCAATTTTACTAAGAGCTCGGGTTTTCAACGTCTGGCTTATCTCAGACAGAATTTATAATAGAAATCAATTCTGCCGCCCATTGTTCTAATATACATTCGATACAAAAACTGATAAAAAAACATTTTAACACCGTGTTATCAGTAAATTGTGACAAGTAACAGCTTTTCAAAAGCTTGCCTGACTTAATCAATCAATATCTGTAAGAGAAGTGATAAACCTTTTGAGTAATATTTTTTGGGTTTGAAATATGTCTTTTTATTTGAGAACCTTGTAAGAATATTTAATTATTTAACTTGTAGAAGAACGATGCCTTTGCTGCGTTCTGAAGAGTTGTTAACAGAATGGTTAATGTATGTGGGTTTTCTGCCAATCGCAACTCCTCGGTCCCACTCCTCGGGCCTTATCTAGGGAAGACCATAAATGTATTGTTAATTTATACGCCATGACCCCCCCCCCCTTTTCACAAACTTTGAAATAAAAGCATGGATGATGTATATATATAGACCTATTAACTGTGGAATATGGAGTTAACTTTATTCAATGTAATGATATTATCTAAAATATACTATAGAAGGGACTTCTAACTCCGTTTTTACTATGAACAGGAAATGTATAAATTTTTAACATCCGATGATGTCGATACATTCGAGTTTGTTTTTCGACCTCTGACGAAAAGACTTAAGATGATGCGATTAACTTTTCTGCAAGTAGATTGCTCTACCCCTGGATCTAAATATAAAGCTACACCTATTCTGAAATTGTCAAATCATTCATTGTGAACATTATAGAGAATGGATATAACTAAATACATATGTTGTAGGAAAGTATTTACTCCAATGAAGTAAACAGTAGTAGTTTGTGTTCATTGATTTTTTTTTCCTGAAAGGTGGGTACTATAAATTTTGGAGAACGAATTAGGAAAAACCAACATTTAGGCCTTTGTGGAAAAGAAATCCAAGATTTCGCACAGGTAATTTCTTTCGTCAAATCGTCTGGAATCTGGTTAAAAGCGGATGAGTGCGTCGATCGTTTGTGGTGATTGGACTAGTCCATTAAAATTTGGAATAAACCAACAGAAGGGAAACAAATGAGAGAAATCATTTCTTTTGTTTTGCATGTCCATATTCTGATACATACGATTCATATATTGTTTTAAGGAATAAGATAAAATTTGTAATCAGAATTTCTGAATCATAAGAAGGTGGAGGTTACAATAACAAACTTTATTTAATTCCATGGAAGTTAGCACCCCCATTCTTACAATAGAACAATCCAAGAAAAGGCGCGAAGATTGCTTACTCGTGACATTTGGCGCGAAAAGAGCGATTCACCCTTTTCGTAGAATGTAAATGGACTGATCCAGTAGTATAGAAATGGAGAAAAAAAGTTACACGGACACGTTGAAACGGTAAATCACTTGGAATGATCTATTTCATGCAAACAGAGTAAACAAAGTAAATACTGCATTATTTTGCATCAGTAAAATCATTGCTTCCCTAAAAAATGTTTCTTTTAAAATACAGGTAAAAGATTTCCAATGTAAATCAGCTTGCACAAAATCTAGCTCTCTGGGTATGATCTATTAGATCAAGCAATTATCAATCCTTATACAGCCTGACGCCGTGACGTCAGGCGATGATGATAACATTTTCATCGGCATTGATTTATGCTTTATATATCTTTTTTTCTCTTTTTCCTAAACACTTGCGATTTATGAGTACCTGCCAATTCTTTATGGAATCTATAATATGTCAAAATAACAAACAATATCATTTCCAACTGTTTGCTTTAATTAATAATTTCGATCGTGAAGTTAAACGTTTTCTGAGATATCCCTGTATTTCGTAATATCAAGTGTATTCTAAAAGAGATACATGCCATAAGCAATAAAAACAACATAAGGTATTGACTTGGATGAATGTTAATATTAATATACACTATTAAACAAGAGAGAACGAAGAATTCATCCTATTTGTGCAGTACATGTGTTCAAAGAATGTTTGGAAATAGCCGCCGCATGAATCGATCTATTATATCTCATTTATTATTTGCCTTAAACCAGGGTTGACGGAGGATATTTTATAATTGATTAAGGATCGTCTTTATTGTCATATTATGTAATAAAAGGTATTTTGATTCTGTAATTTGTTTTGATAATCCATGTTGCCAGGTTTTTTTTAATACAAAGGGATAAACTACTTTCACTGAAAACAAAGAATCTTTTTGAGATTAAGTACAAATTTCTCAGAAAAAATATCTTTTATTGCAAATAAATGTAATTGATATGCATTACTAAATATAATTGTGTTGATGTGTCCATTTTGATATAACATGCCATTCAAATGAGAAGGCTGATGATCAATCATCAATCATATTAAAATGATAAAGTAACAAAATTATGTAAACAGTTGAAAGGTTTAGTATAACTACAAATTATGAATACCTGAAAGTGAGGTAGTTTGAAGCTATGCAAAAATGAGAGTGAAAAATTTATTTAGAATTTAGAACTACAGATTTTTACCATGCTTAAGGAATCATTGTTATTTACTGACCTTGATTGTAATCGACATACAGCGACCCTTTATAGAACCAAGAATTCCAACAACATCTGAAAATACATACAATAGGGAACCAACGTCTATCTATAAAGGTAACAATATTCGACCGTCTCTCAGTCATGCTAATACATAGTTACATACAGATCAGGGGAGCATTTTAAAAACCTACAATAATGAAGTGCAACGTCCATTTCCAGACCATATCCAGTTCCGGACATCTATGGTTTAATAACGTTCATTGCTTTCACCCCAGTTGTCGTTTTACACGACACGAAATCTAATGTAAGATCGGGGAAGTGCATGCTGATGTGTAGATCAAGTTGCTTGTAATTCAGGAGAGATTGCTTATTATAATCATAAGTCTCGTATGAATAATACTTAAAATACACATGTAAACGATTACCAGCCTTCAAAGTTTATACATGTAACACTTCCATTTCATAGTCCTGATATACGATAATATGCTTTGTTCATTTTAATTTTACAATGCTGATTTATCTTTTTTGATTAAAAATCTAAATGTTAAGTCTAATGAAAGAATAACGGTGAGATCTATTCTAAGAATAGACTTGTAGAATGATCCGTGTTTGCTCTGCTTTTGTAGACTTTAACTTTGATAATTGTTTTATCATCATATTTCATTTCTAGGAGAAATAAGTTTATTTCCTTTTTTAAATTGTTAAGACTTGGTCCAATAATTGGCTGATTTTTTGACATGTTACGACGAAGGGCTTCAGAAAACATTACTAAAAAAATTGTGTTGATTTGTCCATTTTTAAATTTTATGCCATTCGAATGAGAAGGCTTGTGATCAATCATTTATCAAATTAAATTGATAAATAAAAGTAATAAAATAATGTAAACAGTTGAAAGGTTTAGTATAACCACAAACTATGAAACCCTGTCAGCGAGGTAGTTTGAAGCAATGCTTAAATGATCTTAAAAATTTATTTAGAATATAGAACTACAGATTTTTATCATGACTAAGAAAGCATTGTTATTCACTTACCTTTACCTTGATTGTAATCGACATAGGAACCAAGGAGAACTCTTACAACAGGTAAAAATAGTCGCGCATGGCACGCATTCAATAGGAATTCAACATCTATCTATAAATCTAAAATATTCGACCGTCTCCCAGTCATGCTGATACATACAGGTCAGGGGAGCATAAAAATTCTCCACACAACATTAAAAATCCCCCTACAATAATGAAGTGCACCGTCCAGTTCCAGACCATATCCGGTTCCGGACACCTATGGTATAAAAACTTCCATTTCCTTCACCTTAGTTGTCGCCAACTTTTATACGACAAGATATCTAGTGTAAGGTCGGGGTAGTAGATCAAGTCCCTGTGATTTCAGGAGAGATTGATTATTATGAGTCTTGTTTGAATAATACTGAATACACATATAAACGATAACCAGCCTTGTCCATTTATACATACAATACTTCAATTTCATAGTCCTAATATATATACGATTATATATTTTGTTCATTTTAATTTCACAATGCTGATATACCTTTTTAAAATTAAAAATCAAAATTTTAATTCTGATGAAAGAATAACGGTAAGACCTATTCTAAGAATAGACTTGCAGAATGATCAATGTTTGCTCTGCTCGGATTGACTATATTTTTAATATTGCTTTATCATCATATTTTATCTAGAGGAGAAATTAGTTTATTTTCTATTTTTGATTGTTTAAAATAGGTCCAATAGTTGGCTGATTTTTTTAACATGCTACGGCGAAGGACCCCCCCCCCCCTTACATCCCAAATCATACAAATTATATAAATTATATTTATAATTTTGTTTTTCGCGCATCAAAAAGAAATTCTTGTATTATGAATTAAAGTTACCGTATATAAGTCCAAAAAGCTTTTTTTTCATATTTATGTGTTGCCCGCCGAGCGGATCTCTTTACCTGGCTTCTGTTTGTTTGTCTAGCTGTCTGTCCGTCTAGCTGTTCATCTGTCACAACCTTTACTGTAGAAGGTACGGATGTGATATCATATATTAAACTTGTGATTAAGGCTTTTGTATTTTATCTTGGCTTCTGACATACTTATCCTTGAACTTGTCTTTCGGTCCATGGTATGAGACCGTTTAAACCGAGGTCCTGTGTTGAAGAAGGTGCTAACTGGCATGAAAAAGATTCCTACCTGCTCAATGGCCCTGAGTCACGGGTATAGGACAAACTTTGTAGCTCTCCACCGGCAAGTGGTGGCGTCTCCATATGAGTGAAAATTCGAGTGAAAATAAGAGAGATGTTAAGCAACATACAATCAATCAATCAATAGAACTTACCTTGCCTAAACACTTGCAGTTTTTAATATGCTCTCATTTTGAAATTGTAGTCATATGACAAATATTTCGGCAGGGTATATAGAATGGTTTAACTTTTGCAATGCTCTTTCTTCTCCAAAAGCCGTATGTGTAGAAATGTTATGTAACAAAATATACATAAAATATTACATGATTTTGTCAAGACTACAATTGATCTGATTCCTCTGCAAATTTAAAACGTTTGATATTTATTCTTGAAGTGGTCAATTTATTGAGCCAAATGGAAAAAAAAGAATTTTCTCATTAAATACAAATGTTGCCGTTCTACCATGGACTATTTTTTATGTTGGTCCTCAAATTTATCATATGCTTTCAGATTCGTAGTCAAGATACTTAATATCATAAGATCTTTTTATCTAATTTTGAAATATTTTGTATGTCCTTTTATCTAATCCGATTTTTTAACTTAATTCTTGTTAAACAAACTTGTCGTACCGAGGTATCCAATGTATACCGGTGTTCAACTTTATCGGGGTATTACCAATTATTCTTAATGCATGTTGGAAGGTCTAGATCTGTACAGTTAAGAATTATCTGATGGACATTTCACTCGATATAGCATTCCATTTACTCCGCTTACTTTTTACAAGTTAAAGGGCATAATGAGTGAATACTATTTATTTTTATATATCCAAGAACTATGCATATATATAATGATGAAAAGATTACATTCCTTAAAGTTGAAATGTACGGTAGAATTCTTTTTTTTTTTATAAAAGGATCTATCGTTTAAACTACTTGTATATCAGTAGTGATTTAGTTTATGAAATTTTATATTACGGAATGTTGAAGTATGAAATGCAGTTGCATAATAAATGGACCAATTTCTTGTCATTAATTTGAATATTATCAGATAGTTAGGTCGACATAAACCATGTTGCTCATGACCAAGATACGTCTTTAATGTCATTTACTGCGAATACATAAGACTTTGATCTGGTAATTTGTTGTCAGGGTTTAGTCTTTATATCAGGTAAAATGATAAATGATGAATCGATTGGACGAGACACCAATCTCGTCCTTTAACATGGTTTAAACAGAATTATTAGGTATCAAGAGTACGCAAGGAGGATCGAATCGATCTTGTAAACAAACGTTATAACAGATATAACCTGCACGATAATGTAATTTTCCGTAATTGTTCTTTGGGTAAGTCTCATGTTTTTTGTGATATTTTATGATGATAAAAAATTTTGAATTTTACACTGAAAAGATCTTAATTGAGAAAGAAATTCGTATTCTTTCAGTAGATTTTAAAGTATTAGGGCTACAAACGCCATATTTACTCAGATGAGAATTATCTATTCCCAAGGAAAAAGCATTTAAATTTTCCAGGAACATATTGGTTTTCTTCATACTCTGGTTTATACGAAGAGTAAACATCTACTGTTAAATCATATATTTTGTGGGTTCAAATTTTCGTGGGTTAAGAAAAAGCTATTGCGACGTAGGGATTTGATTTCACAGATGAAGAACTGTTTAGTACTGTTTTGTATTTTAAATGTTAAATTTTGTGGTGATCTTGAATTCATGGGTCTCTGTATACCTCGAAAAACAACGAAAATTTACCACCACAAAATACGTTTTTTCACAGTATATACCATTTTATTTTCATATGCAATATTATACGTTTTCTTGTTGACTAAAAAAATTGATTATCCTTCTAAAAAGTATTTTAAAATAAAGGATGAATAAACCTTAGTTCAATTAAATAAAAATGATACATTTGTAGCGTAAATGAATCACTGGCCAATTAATTCAAGCAAATTCAATGAATGCAATTTTTATTTTGAAGTGAAATTTCATAATTTCGGGACATTATACAGTCTATTTGAATTAGTGTAGTACCAACAGTAGAATAAGACAAAGGTTTGTCCTGAGTAAAACTGTTTTTATTAGATAATCAACAAAGGTTATTATTCGTGATTAATTTGCTCGAAATATAAAAAACATATGGTGAAACTTGATAACTATAAATAATGGTTGTTTGTAGTGAAATGAAGATGTTAATAGTGGTCCTTCTACTAAGTTTTGGAGCTCAGAATGTTGCCGGTATTTATGGAGGATGCATGAGTTACTCCACAACAATAGAGTCTTCTGGGCATTTGAAGGTAAGAGAGTGTATATGTAGTAAATTTTATGAAAAAAAATTATCATTTCAAACCTTTTCAAATTTGCTTAAGATGGTTGTATCCTTGTTTCCTCAAAAGTACTAGTAATGATTTTTTTTTCAAGTATATGTTTGTGATCTATACACATAGCTTAACTAAAAATCAAAATCAAAACAGGGTCAATTCGCTTCTTTCGGCGCAACGTTGCATTTAATTTGACCGTTTTGCACTGTAATTCCATATATGTCAAACACATGAATCAATTTTTCAAAATCTTCTCTAATATTTTTTACCCAAATAAAAAATGGGAACAAACAATTTCCTCTTTCGTCTTGAAAACTCACTTTAAAATTTGTGACAACAAAATATGTTTTAATTCCTTTGCATGGTTAATTATTTGATATTTTTGCACTCAAAAATGTCAAAATGTCACTTTTCTGGCATAAAAAAATTAACAAACAATAAAAACATTTGAAAATAATGAAAGCAGAGTGGTAAAAATTATTTCTTATTATTCAGAAAATAAAATTAAAAGTGGACTTCTGTGATGTTAAGTTTTATATTATTATTTAACAAAAATAGTGCTAATTTTTATCCTAAAATAATATATTTTTTCCACAGGACTTTAACAATTTATTTCATTTGTTATATTATGAAACATTTCACATAAAAATATCTTAATTTGTAAGCTGCATGTAAAAGAGGATATAAACTGAACAATACTGTAAATATTTCGAATGGGGAAAATTGATCATTTTCGTATATGAAACTTTCAGACACAAAATATAGTTCATATTTTTAATTATTGGGTTTTGACTGAATACAGTTTAATGAGCATTGCAGAAATCCAAATTTATCGTAAGAACTGAAACATTATGCATGATTTTATAAATACACTATAGAGGTATAGACGAAAATCTGCTCAAAAGCTCAGGAACCAGTCTCTTTAAAGACCCCTTGGGAAGCAAGGGAAGGAAAATCTCGATACATAGACCTAGTAGCCTTAGTGTTTGTTTACATGATGTTCGAGTTACTGTTTGACGTTAAAGGTAAATCTGGAAATTGTCGATGAATTCCGAGGACGGAAATGATGGGATTGCATGGATACAGATGATTCAGCAGGTAATCAGGGGTGTGTCCCCATACCAAACCAGGTTATACAGAAATAATTTGAATTGTGTTCCCTTTTGGATATTAACCAGTCAGAGACTAGAATAAGCAAAATTAGATTATATAAAATAGAACAACACAGACCCCCGCTTTTTTCACGTATTTCATTTTCTAGATATGTAATTAAGATAATTTTATCCTTTCTTCTTAAATGCTTAAATTCAGATAAATGTCATTACATTCAAATGATTTTATCAGGGACTTGATTTTATTGCTTTGAAAAAAATTAACATAGATAACATTTTTTGAGTACAGAAAAGTCAAATGATTGATTATTTCGAGGTAATTGAAACTATTTTTGTTGTCAAAACTTTTAATATGACAATTCAAAATGAAAAAAGACTGTGTTTGTTCCAATAAGTCATTAGGATAAAACCATTCAAGGTAAAACCTGATTTAACAAAAAAAAAAAATAAATAAATGACTCATTTAGAGTGAAAAAAGGTGATATTAATTGCTCCATATTGCTAACACAGGCGCACTGACCCCTACTTGACACGAAAATTTAATACTTTTGAGAACAGTTTCCCGCCTCCTGAAAACTAAATGTTCATTAATTTTATTAGTTCAATATTCAACATTCTAGCACTATGAAATCACTAATTTTCGTTGGGGTATAGGTTTAATTGATTTTCTCGAAATGTGAAGAGACCCATGAATTTATGACCACCACGAATTGTAAAATTTTGCATGCATAACTTCTTATTATGCAACAGGATACCTTCATCACCTGCATACGGAGTTTACATACATTGTATCTCAGTTGATTCGATACGCAAGAGTATGCTCTACGTATGAACAATTACTAAAACAGGGTATATTATTAACATTGATGAAGTTGATGAAACAAAAAATTTCAGCAGTCTTGTTTAAAGTCATCATTTCGTAAGTTATATGGTCGATACAATGACCTTGTTAGCAAATACAGTTTATCATTGAGTCAAATGCTGACTGAGGCTTTTCATATGAATTTTAAGTCCATTATTTATACACTGAATTGACGACGGATTTTTCCGTTATTTCCCGATCGTGACAAGGAGCACATGGCAGGTGTGACCGGTCGGCAGAGGATGCTCACTCCTCCATGGCTCCTGATTCCACATCCGAAATTTTTGGAGGTACAACTTTACACTACTCTTATTTTGTATTTTTTACGGACTTTTGATTTCAAATACTGTTCGTTATCTGAATATGTTTCATTTAAAACCATTGTCCAAGCACAAAATCAAATCCGTAAAAACCAAACTTTTATCTCAGACCTCGAAATCTGACTTCACGAAATATTTGATATCCTCACTTTGATGTGCGTAGCAGCATTTCTAAGCATGTCCGATTGCGTTTGTTGCCGCATATTAACAAAATGATTTTAAAATAATATTACAATAATAGACCATGTTTAAACAATGTTTACTGAAATGAATCATCGGATCCACCCAAAAATTTAGGACCACAATAGGTGATAACATCTGTGTGTCTAAATAGTAGGAATAATTGGTTGTTAATCACAGTATACACAGTCACATGCGAATGTTTCACATGTCTGGGTGACGACAGGTTAATTACCGTATGCATAGAACATTTGGAATTTTTTCTGAAAAGTTTTTGATAAGAATATGTACTTTAATATAAGAAAAAAAAAAACACCCCAGTAACTGAGTTCGATCGAATGCCCGGTAAAACGGGTAGTCGTTGACATCCCTAATTTTCTGCTAGTGTGATTATTTTATTTATTCATAACAGGTAAAACTATTTTTCTTGAATGGTTGGAAGATAGATAAAGGTCCGTGTCGTACATGTACTGCGGCAGATAAAGGATCAGATGTGACACAAAGAAGAAAGCTATTAATACAACAGACAAATAATCAAGAAATGTTTGGAAAATGGGAAGCCGAAGTTTACAGTCAGAATGGGAACGCATCATATATTGATAAAACAAGAATAGTAAATAATGTTTCTACAGACGTAGTACTCATTGTAGGTGAAAAAGAGGGATGGGAATTGATAGGTTCCGAGATATCTCTTGACTTTGATTTAACAGTCAAGGAATTTGACATCACGTAAGTTTCTACTGAAGTTAGAGATAATTGAAATAAATCTTACAAATCACGTACTAGCAACCCTTTGATGTATTAATCTTTAGTTTAACGTGAGAAATATTGTAAAATCAACTTTGACGATTTATCTGAGTTAATGTCGTTATGAAGTCATCTAAATATTGTTAATTTCCTTGAAACTGTTATGTATCTTTTTTAATAGGCTCAATAGCTCTTTAGATGTCTCAATGACACTTTTACCTGTAATTCGTCACATCAACCTTCAAGTAAAGGTGGAACCAGGAATAAGAAATGACACAAACAGACCTAACAGAAGTCCAATAGTTCTTGTGAAACCTTTATATAGGTAAATTTATCAATGTTCTTTATCCTATTACATGCTTATATAATGTACATGGCACAATCAGATTGAATAAACCTATATAAAATGGCTTCTTCAAATTAAATGGTAACTAACTAATTACATTTTTAGAATCGTTTTTTTATGAGTAGAAACTATTGAGAATTCGGAACATTTTCTTTTTCCTTCTATTAAAGCAGTAATTGAAAAGAACAATTCAGCTCTTAAGGAAGGCCCATACTTTTACGGATCCGGTTTTAATTTTACACATCAATATAAAATTCTGATTATCACTTATCTCTTGAAATAAAATCTTTATGGGTGATTGAAAATAATTTAGCAAGTATTTTTTTGTTTATTATAGTGTTATTGTGCATACAAAGCATTTAATATACATTTATGGAAATTAACACTTTGCACTCTGTCCATAAGATCTATATGTCATTTGGTACATACACAGACACAAATTTCTAAATTGCTTTTATATGAACCTAAATCTTTTTAATTTTCTTTTTAGCCATGGCCAACTAACCTGAGATCTATTTTTCTTAATTTGAAGCCTATGTCATCCATTTAATTTTTACTTTTTAAAAATTTTGCAATGAACGATTGAAAAAAAATTATATTCCAAAAATGGGGATATACGTCTTCAAAAGACTTTTTGTTAAAATTCTCTGGTCAATCATAATAAAGTATGTTTTTTTTGTTAACTTTGAGATATAATTCTTAATAGTTTTAAAGAAAAAATGGCATCTAAACAGTTTGAATTTTGAGAATTATAAAAAATAAAGATATTTTGAGATTTTTTCTGGAAGACATGGTCAGATTCAACATCAATTTGCTGATGTTTTGCAGTAAAGATTTCAAATATACTCTTGGCAAATGAATATTTTTGATCTTCATAAGTTTTTACATAAATTTGATGTGATTTGGTGCATAACTAAATAAAATATGATATCACACTTCTTTATGTTCAATTGTGGCTGTAGAGTTTTTAGAGGTATGTGCTCTGAGACAAGTTGTATGAAATTAACCTGCAAATATACACTTAACAAAACTTCTAAGTGTTCACTTTAATAAATGTTTTTATTTAAAAACTACTTAATAGAATTGTATGATATTTTCATATTATTACAACAAATGAGTCTTCTCAACAATTTTAGAAAGAAAATAAACTATCACCGATGAAAACCAATGTTCCGTGTACTTTGCGGCACTTGTTCTGTGTAATAAGCATATTTTTGTGATCATTCTCAAATTCTAAAAACTGGTTTCACTAAAGAACACAAAACATTGGAAAAATGACCATTGAGATAGAAGGGAGAGCCATTGGAATGTTGATATCTGGACGATCATTGCACCACTTTTACTTACTTTTATTTTAGTGCTTAATTGTCCTTGATATTACTTTTAAAAATTAAAAACACGTATCAAAATCCATTAAAACACATTTTTCAATAGGCTATGCGTCATTTTTCATCGCCAATTATAACAATTTGAAAGTTTTGGACAAAATTTGACCAAACCGGAAGTGACCTTGATTTTCGTCTGAGGTCAAATTTTCGCGTCACACTGGGTTAAATGAGTGTTTAATTGTCCTGAAACAATCTTAGAAACATGAAAACAAACAATTTCAATCGTATGAAAATGATAAGAAATCGGTGTTCGTGACAGTCAAATATCATCTCAAGCAGTCTGAATCATGCTCAAAGCGGTGCACTTGCGTGCTAAACGCGCAAGGATATTGTCCAAAAGGCATCTGTGTGATGATGCAATGTCAAATTCCCAGATCTGAATCCCATTGAACACATTTGGGATTTTTAAAAGGAATATCAAAGCCCCCCCCTTCCACAAAATTTCAATGGTTTGCAAAGATCTATGCAGTAGGTGTGGCAGCAGAGGTGTCAATCTCCTATTCAGGGGTACATGGTATCCAACAGTAAAGGATGTCATGCAATAATTAGAGCAAGTGGTGGTCTTACTCCATAGAGATTATTTTGTGTGAATTTTCATTTTGAGGGTACGTCATTTCCTTAACACTTTGCTTAAAATTCCGACGAGATACTTACATGAAATTTACGTAACATCGAACTGAAATATGCATCATTAACCATGAATTAAAGAAATTATTTATTGTATGCATTTGTTCTTTAAAACTAAAAAAATGTCAGGTGAACACTTAGAAGTTTGGTTCAGTGTATGTCTTTTATGGGTGTTTTAGTTAGTCTAAGACTTATTCAAGTTATTCAAATTAAAAAATTATCAGTTTTACAGAAAATTTTGAAAGTACGGACCTACCTTAAATCGAGGCAGGCCACTGACAGATCAGTTAATGTTACAGAGATATCAACAACCTTCTTAGAAATGACAAAAAAGGAAAATAATGAGTTTTTTTCAAGAATCATCGAGTCTAAAGAGGCGATGCTTATGTGAAAGCTTACATACATAGAAAACATATCATATTATTCATTCTAATACGCTCTCTAAATAAGGATTGGTTTACACTAAAGGATCATCAAATTATTAAAATAATTGTATTGAAAAAAACATAACATTTTTTTTATTTAAAAAAAAACCAACAAGATTAGAAATGGATTTTTTTTCAAAGCTTTAAATAACAATTTTCAATCTCATGATTTCATTTAACAAAATGAATATTGGACTAAATAAGGATTTCTATGGAGACACCCGATCAGGAGTAATTTCCCCTTATTGACTGGTCACGCCCTCCTCATATACTAATTTGATTAATTGATTTGGGGGCAAATTAGTGGATAAGCATTTTATATAATATAAATAAATGTTTGATGAAAAAAGAATTCCAATCGAGGTAAAGCCAGCAACAACATAGATAGTGAAAACAATTTCCTTGTATGTATATTGGGAAAAGTTTTTTTTTTAAGTTGTGGACCTCAGGGTCAAAATAGAGGAATCAATTTTCATAATGAATGTATACAGGACAAAACTATTTTCGTTATCTCCATATCCTTCTTGATTCAAAAAATATCGTTTATGACCGATAGGGCCAAGGATTATGTTATTTTTAAGGGAAAAAAGAGTAGAAGAAATTTGTTTTCTTTTTAATCTTCCTCTGAGGAACTAGATGGCCAAAGTTACTCAGATGAGTGTTGAGGATCACCGACATCACTTGTATTTGTGATTTATTTTTATGCGCCCGGATCGATAGATCCAGGGCGTATATTGTTTTTGTCCTGTCTGTTTGTCTGCTTATCTGTTTGTCTGTTTGTCTGTCGTCAACTTTAACCTTCACCATAACTTAAGAACCATAAGAGATAGAGCCTTCATGTTTGGTATGCATAGTAGAACTCCACTAATAAAGTTCTTTCAAATGACATCAAGGTCAATGACCTTGTGACCTTGACTGTGAACTATATGCTAAAAATATCTTTTTCGAATTTTTGCCATAACTTTTGAACCATAGGAGATAGGGACTTCACATATGGTATGCATACTCCACTAATAAAGTTCTTTCAAATGACACCAAAGACAATGACCTTGAGACCTTGACTGTGACCTATATGCTAAAAATAGCTTTTTCGAATTTTTGCCATAACTTTTGAACCATAGGAGATAGGGACTTCACATACGGTATGCATACTCCACTAATAAAGTTCTTTCAAATGACACCAAAGTCAATGACCTTGTGACCTTGACCGTGACCTATATGCTAAAAATAGCTTTTTCGAACTTTGTTGCTGCCGGGCGCATAGTGTTTCACAAACACATCTTGTTTAAATTTTAGTTTAGAAATAGGGATGATACACACGATACATCTTACTTCCGTTGACAATGATGGAGACGCAATACGCTGTGAGAATTCGGAATATGTGGAATCTTCAGGCATGGGAAATTTTGTAAAGAGCTTAACAAATCAAAGTCTTATTTCCCTTAATCGAACGGTGTGTATAAATTAAATAAGATACTGGAAATGAATCATATGTATAATATATCTAAAATCTTTCCTATTTCATAAGTTGTACTTTTTGGCTTTTCTTCTAGACATGTGTAATGAATATAGATGTCAATCAAAGCTATTTTCATGAGAATGACACATTCGGTGTAGCAGTCACGGTAAAAGACTACGGCACACATCCGTTAACAATTCAGACTACAACACTGGTGCCTCATATTCCATATAAAAACGTTATTGGAAGGGTTGTGGCATTGGTATGTTTAACGATAAAAGAAAAAAAATCATTCCCATTTCATAAACGGCATAAGATTGTCATGTTATTTGGTATCTTTAATGCACAAATCGATATTTTGGGATTAATCTTTTTTTTTTTTTTTTTTGCAAAACTCAAATTTTAGATGTACTTCAAAATTACGGGAAAAACAGATCCCCCTACCATCATTCCACCTACACCAGGTAATAACCAGGAGTACACTATTTATGTTGGAGGAGATTTTCATGTCGATGTTTATGCCAAAGCAACAGTTGGCAGGTATAGTTTGGAAATATTTGAAAAGTCTCCATATTTTCAAAAGTAATCACTTCTTGACCACTTCTTGTTTTTCTTTTGAAGGAAGATTGTGCGATTTGATTTTCTTCGACGGGATGGTAAACCGGTCAACCATACAGAAATTCAAAATGCATCTAATATCAGTGATAATGCTGTATTTATATCAATGAGCTGGTCTCCAACAAAAGTTGACAAAGGCCATCATATCCTATGTGCAAATGCTGAAGATAATGAAAGGTGACTTCAAAATACTAAAATATAACAATATTGGCAGAGATTATGAAGTATGTTTGAAAAAAAGTGTTCGTAATATTCTGACAGATACTTTCGTACCTACTGGTAAACAATTTTTAAAAATATAATTCGACTGCACCGTCTTTTTGAGCAGTAAATGAGATTCACGGTGGGTTTAATCGACCGAGAGGAAATTCATTCTCTCAATAGAGAAACACCGACATCTTACAAACGAACGTAACTCGCCCTAACTTCCCGTATAGTTTTCTCGGGACCAGTGGTTGCACCCATATAAATTTTAAAATCGGAAGAAATAAGTATATGTGTAAAATAGAACAGATAGTGTTTTAACCACGTTGTATTTGAAAATTGCTCATGTCAAATTTATTGTAATCACTTACAAAGTTTTAAAAAAGCGAACAAATAGTATTAGTTACACAGTCAGTTAGTGACCTAATACGGATTCATACAGGGTGTGAAATGGACATCCGTATTAGGTCACTAACTGACTGTGTTACGAATTTTTCCCGCTGAAGACCTTTTTCAATATAAAAAAAAATATTTGTATATTATGAAAATATTAAGTTTTAATCCAATAACAATCAACATATAATGTCGTTACGGTAACAAGAAATTTAACTAAATTACCTACGTAAACCGTTTCAAAGACGCCATTTTCATTTACAAAAGCAACGCTTCGACCGTAATCACGTGGGCGATTTTCAAATTACTCCTTGACGGCGACGTAATACGGAAAATTTCAGGGCGTCATGTGATCAGCCTTTATCCAATCAGCAATTTACAAATTTGTCTGAAGCGGGATAAAAGAAAATACACCGTAATACTTTAGACGGATTAGGAAACACGTTTGTCATGCGTCAGTGATTTTACAAACTACTCGTAGTGTACGCCTTATGGAGAAAGATTAATTTTTACAGCTTGAAAATAAATAAATCCGTGCAATCAAGTAAATAAGTAGTGCGGTACATGTTTATAAGAAGAAGCTTTATCAACGACAAATTACGAACGGGCTTCCCCTTGGATTTATAATATGGCTATAATACCTGTGTATTAAAGCCATATTAATTTTATTTTTCGCAGCATGTAGTATTTTGAACAAGAATTTCTTTTAAGTTTTTAGTTTTATGCAATTTAGTTTTAGACCATAACTCCTTACTGTCCCGACCGCCCTTCATAAAGTGCCCCCCCCCCCCTTTTCGACCCCTACTAGATCCGCACATACTATTTTTTTTTATTTCATGCCACAGAATGACATTTTTAAAATTTTCCTTTCATTTCCCTTCTCGAACCCCTTTGCTCGTTTATATGTCCATTGAAATGTATTGTAGCGTCACGGTAGCGACTACGACAAGACGTGGCTTTGAGGTATCTTGTGGGGATTTTATCTATCGAAATCCCAATAAAATTGAAGAATTCAATAATGCAACCGTGAATACAATAGACTACAATGACTGATCCCCGTTTTTGGTTACGTTCGTTCGTAAGATGTCGGTGTTTCTCTATTGGCCTTTGATCCCAGCTCTGAGATTTCCGGTTGTCCATGTTTTATGCCATGATCTCGTTTTACGTAACCTTTTGGTTGAACTAATGCCTTCATTATCAAGTTATGAACCCTTTCGATGGCAAATGGGTTTTTTTTCCCCCAGAGAAACCATATTCATCATCGAAAGAGATCATGATTGCTTGATATATAGTCAGGACGTGAATGATATAGACACTGAAAAGTACCTGACGATTCAATTTATTTACGAACGTATGTCGTAGAAAAACAATATGCCCATGGGCTTTATAGGTCACCTGAGCATCATGCAACAACTTTCCATGCATTGAATTTGGTTCCTGATTTGAATTAGATGCCATGGCATTCACAATTTTGAAAAAGGCACCATTGCTCATCATAACTTTATACTAGCATTCTTATTTTGGTTACTTAATACCCATAAGCAGAGTAAGGGATCAACAAATGCCTTCCAACTAGTAAGTGATATTCAGCATTATTCAGAAGTATCCCAAACCCAAAGAATTCCCCTACCCTGGGTCAGAATGGGCACCTTTGTTCATCATAAATATTTGATTGATACCAAGGGGCAGATTTCAATGCATTAATTATCTTTCAGTATATATTTAGAGTCCCCCTCTACAGTTCCCTTGAAATTCACAATTCTCACAGAGGAACCCTTGTTTTTTCATGGCTATATAGATAATTCATCTGCTTAATAAGCAGGAACATAGGGATATACTTTCAAAGAATATTGCATTTTCATTTTTATTTAATCAATGGAGTCCCGCCAAAACACCAGAACTCCTGACCCTTTGGCAATGCAATTCATAAATTTCGAAGAGGAATCTTCCTTATCATGACTATGTATGTAGTTAGTTTGTTAAGTTATCAGGAGCAGGGACTATTTTCAAAGAATTAATGTATTTTGACTATATAATCAATAGAGGCCCGCCCTAAGACCAGTTACCCTTCATCCATACATGCTTTATTCTAAAATTGGTCGAAATTGGTTGAGCAAATGCAGAGAAGAAGCTGAAAATGTAAAATATTTAAAATACAACGCACGACCGACGACAACAGTGTACTCATGTGATCTTATAACAATAATATCCAGTTTACAATTCTTAACTTCTCTATGTAGATGATAAATAGAAATTTTAGGAGCTAGGTCCGGATGAAAGTCATCAACTTCTTTTTACTCTTGGATCTTTCATACTTAAAATATTTGTATATTTTGCCTGAAAAAATTGCACCCCATCCCTTCTTATACGACTTTAAATACAACTCGATATGTTTGGACGTTGCTGTGTTGACTTTGGTTTTACGGGACTCTCATCCCTCATCGATAAAACACATTTGATTTAATTCAAATTTTCTTTAAGTTGATACTGGCAAAGAAAATATGAGCTTGTTTAAAGATAATTAATTTTAATCATATTGTTCAAAAAGTGAAAGTAACTAATAAAAAATAACATAATACTTTATTTAATATTTTGTCATCTATTCTGAACAGGACAATGACTGTGGATTTACACTGCTTTCGCATTGTTGTCAAAGGTTTGTGAATTCTAACAAGATACAAAAATATATTTTGGTAGGGAAACTACTGTGAAAGTATGACATTTTATAAGTCACTTGGAAAGCAGAGAATATTGACTATTTGATTTATTGTAAATTGTTTTACGTCCCATTCGAGAATTATTAACTTATACAGAAAAGTACCCATATACCGGGCAATGTTTTCAAAATTGACCTTTAATCGGCACTCAGGACCACTTAGCAGAGAGAGAACATTGTAAGAAAATTTTGAAATTTCTGTTTTCATCCGGAGTCAACTATTGGCAAATACTGACGATTTTTTTTATGAAAACTTTGTTTGAAGAACCTGTTTCAAAAATGTGAATAGTTATCTAAAATTATTTTCACTTTTTTAAAGAATCATTGCGGCTTCCTATAATAACAAGGTATTCGATAACTAACCTAACCCTAACATTACATTTTTTAAATTCAGATTTTAGTTTTTTATGCATAATATTTATGGTATATAGTATAAATATGGTGGTTTCCTTTCTGGTTTCCTATGTAAGATATATATATAGAATATATTTTGGTACAATACAAATTGTCATTGATTCAAATGCTGACTTTTTAAAAATTTATTGTTAGTCCATTATTTATACACTGAATTGACGACGTATATTTCCATTATTTCCCGATCATGGCAAGGAGCTCACGGCGTATGTGACCGGTGTGCAGGGGATGCTCACTCCTACGTGGCACCCGATCCCATCTCCGATGTTTTGGAGGTCCATGTTTGATATGCTCCTATTCAATATTGATTTATTGACTTTTGATCTTGAATACTGTTCGTTATCTTCTGTGTTTCATGCAAAACATTTTTGGATAGAGCAGTAATTTTTCAAATACTAAAGTATTAAAATGATCAGATTTCTTGAAAAGAAAACGATATTTGAAACATGCCTTTCTGTATTTCAGAAAATATATTTCGTCCAACAGCTAAAGAAACAGTAAGTCCAACATTTAATATAAAATAATTTTTAAAAATTTGACTCATTGGTCTAATTTGAAATATGGACCAAGAAGTATTGAAAATTGAGCTTTACGGGGAAAACAACTATTTTACATTTTGCTTTCATCTTACTTTTTAGGAAAAGCCCTATTTTGTGTCATTCCCAGAGCCAACAGATTTAAAATGCAAAAAGGACACCTATTGTCGATTTCCTGTTTATGCGACTACTACACATGCTGGGTATGTACATAAGCAAAACATAAATGTCCTATAATCAAGGTTTAAATAATAATTTTATGGTAGGATTCTTCTCACATTTCTTGTATTTAAAAATTAATGAAATTTTCACAAAATCAAGAGGACATTATCACTATGTGATGGTATCAGTGAGATTAAATTTGATCGTTTCATATTAGAGGCAAAGTCAGGTCAAAGTCATTACCTTTTTCCTGGACATTTAGAATAAAAAATTACTGTTTCCAATCATCCCCATCTGTAATTCAAAAGCTTGAATGTTTTTCTTTTTGCATAAATAATACTACCATATAGGGCCTATAAGATGATATTATCAAATTGACATAGATAATTTAAATAAAATGGATATTTGCTAATCCAAATATCCTCTACTTTTCTTAGATTATTAGGATAGTTCAGTTATTTTCATATGCTGCCTATATTTAACTTTTCCTCATTTTCACATATAATAAAGTTGTCACATAAAGGTACAAAATGATGCAAAAACTAAAAGTTTTGATCGTTTACTAAGATAGAAATAACACTTTTTAAGGATTTTTGGCTCAAATGTGCACTTGGATTTGAAGCATTTAAAAGCCAACATAGTTTTAGTATGTGTGAAAAATCTTATTTATTTGATGTATTTTAACACTTTAGTCCCTTATCATTATTTTAACTTACATTTGAAAATTTCGTCTAGTCTTTGATTGCGTAAAAATTATAACTAAATTCAAAGTTCTATAATAATTTTGAGAGGCAGAAAAGAAGATATTTTCATACGTCACCATTCCGCCAAAAATATGGTCCCTGCTAGTTTTCAAACGCAGTTTACAGTTTCTATTTAAAGTGGTACAATTGTGACTAGGGAAGAAAAATATGGTCTTTTAAATTTCTTACACTTAAATATATAAGAAATATAATCAAATATACTTTAAATATTCCATCCAGTCAGAAACTAGAGAAGAATCCTACCTTAGACTTGAAATATTTTCGTCAGTTCTAAATTCAATTTTTTTAGTTACTTTAACTAGCTTTCTTGCTAATGTTAAAATTTCCTTTCTTAACATTTGAAAAGGAATAAATTAAAATAGACGCAGTTATTATTATTATTATTTTCTGAATTCTAGATAAGCTCTCCCCAATAATAAAAAAAAGTTTAAAGGACATTTTAAGCAAAATTCATCGAATGAATATATACATATGAAGTGTATCTAGTTCATTTTTTTCGCAGAGTGTACGTGCTTTTTTAAAAAAAAAAAACTTGTGTTGAAACGTGTACATTCCCATTTGTCCCCTTTCCAAAGGAATTTTCAGCCCTACAGGAAAAAAACTACCCTACCAATAGAACACTTTTGTGTCCAGTAGAAGTCACTTTTTTAGAGCATGTTAGTACTTTAAGGAAAGGTATAAAAAAGATATAGATTTTTTACAGAGTCAAGAAGACAATATTAACTAAAAACTAAGGTAGCATTCAATTAGATATCATCAGAAGCTACATGCATGTAGGTCATATCAAAACATTTTCAAAATACTGTTACTTATTAGTTGATACTGTTCCTTTTTCAAACATCTATTCTTACATAAAAAGTTGATACAATAGTGATCTATCACATAACAAATTCACAAGGTTACCTTGACTAAATTGAAATTTACTAATCCTATTTTTTTCTCTACCTAAAAAATAATAGGGAGCATGAGTTATTTTTATATCTTTTGCATTACTGCAAAATAATAAAAAAAAAATTATTTTCAGATATAAAATGACACAAAGATAAAAAGTTTTGAATATAAAATAAAAAGAAAAGCATTTTCCCCTTAAACATGTATTGAGATTAGGAGTTTTTCAAAGGCTGACAGAAAGGTGTTTGATATATGTTGTTTGCATAATATCTTACTCTATCTACTTCCAAAATGTCTGTTTGCCTTATTTCCTTTTTTTCAAAGGATATTTTCAAAACAGTAGTACATGTAAATGGGGATGTTTTCATACGCCGCCATGCCACGCCAAAAATTATATAGACGTCTCTTGATTTCAAAACACGTTCACTATTTCTATTTTATGAAAAGGAAAACAAAATATGTTCGAAATCCTTACTTTAAAGTATACATTTAGTAGATACCTAAGTAAATATACTTCAAACACTTCGTTTAGACAGAAACCGGAACCGCTCGTAAACAATAGGCATGTTTATATATCGTTATTATCTAGAGGCATCACAAGTATCATTAGCACACCTGAGAGCAAGGAGAACGTAACCATTCAATACAGCAGGGAACTCGTTGATGGAACAATTGATGCTAAAGTGGCCCAAGTAGAATTTTTTGCCAGTCAGGAAGGTGCCCGGCAAATTTGTTTAAAAGCATCAGACAGGTATTTGGAGTATTTTGCATATATAATAAACTTTTTAATTTCCTTTTTACCAGTACAGAAGGCTTTTCCTTTATTTATTTGTAATTTTGTTAAATGATTATTCGCTCCACATGAAATGTTTTTTTACACAATGTCAAACGTTAAACAAATTACGTGTTAAAATAATTGTTAACTTTAAGTAAAGATGTTCCTTAAATATTTACATTTTACCAATAATTTGTTGTTGAAGTACCAATTGTAACTATATTAAAAAGTTTCCTCCCAAAAAGCATTTCAAATATGGTCATTTGAATTAAAGAAATACAATTTTTGGTATAGTATACAGTCTATGCATGTGTTTTTATTTGATGATGCATTTTGAGAAAGTACTTTAAACATTATGCACAGTGTGACACAATAGAAGACTTTAAGGAACATTTGTCAGATTTTAAACGCAAAGTTTTTTTTGCAATTAAACACATACTGTACTAAGAGAAATATTTACGCCCGAATGACGACATAATAAACACGAGGGCTGGAGGAAGTACTGACTTCATAATAAAACATAGGTTCTCCGAATTTACTATCGTTATCTGTCTTTCTGTCAAACATGCCGTTTACATTCAATTAAAATGACTGAATCATCCAGCTGATTGTTTTTCATTTTCTTCATTTTTATTTCAGTCATGCTTTCTCAGACAGGTGTCTTTATGTTACGGTAGAATTACCAGGTAGAAGCTTCTTTTCAATCTGAGATAAGATCAAATATTCATTTAAAGTTATATTTACAGTTAAACAAAACATCATTCATTTTATTCTTTAGATCCCTGTGCATCAGAACCTTGCCAAAATTTGGGAAGCTGTCAGTCATTCGATAACAACACCAGATATAACTGTTTCTGTAGGAATGGATTCAGTGGAAATCTTTGTGAAAAAAGTAGTCTGACCTTTTGCACTAATGTCAAGTAATAATTCAAAATTAATGTTGATTTAAAAAGAAACAGTGGACAGTAACTGTAACCTCGGCAAAAGGGATACTAAATTTCTTTTGGTTCATCTAATATTTTTAGATCATCTGTATAAACTCAGCTGACCTATTGCTATTCGTTTTTTCGTCCTCGTGCATTGTGCGTCGTTCATCGTGCGTTGTGTGTTAATATTTGAACATTTTTAGCTTCTTCTCTGCAACCACTCAACCAATTTCAACAAAGTTTAGCATAAAGCATCTATAGATGATGGGGAACGAAAATCTTTAAAAATCTTCTTCTTTACTCCTGGACATCAAACAGTCAAATTGTTGGCATGATTGTAATAAGCATTAAGTCATCTACCACAAATTGTGAAATTCATGGCCCCTGGGTCAGGGGTTCTAGTGCTAGGGCGGGGTTAAGAAGATTATATAGTGAAAATGCATTAGTTCTTTGAAACTCCTGCTCCTAGATATTTCATAATCTTTTCAAGTACATAGTTATGTTGAATAAGGCTGTCTGTTCCAAACTTTTATGGCCCCAGGGTCAGGCTTTCTGATGCTAGGGCGAGGCTGCTTTGATTATATAATGAACATGCATTCTTTGAAAATCTTCTTCTCTGCTCGTAGGAATCAAACTATCCAAATACATAGTTATGATAAGCAAGAATATCTCTTCTAAACTTGTGAATTTCATGGCCCCAGAGTCAGGGGTTCTGATGTTAGGGCGGGGCCTTATTGATTATTAAGTGAACAGGATTGAATTCGTTGAAAATCCTCTCTGCTCCTGGGTATCAATCAAAGTAACCAAATACATATTTATGTTGAATAAAACTGCCTTTTCCAAAACTGTGAATTTCGGGGCCCAAGACAGGGGTTCTGGTGTTAGGTTCTAATGACTAAATACTGAAAAGTCTGAATTCTTTGAAAACATTTTCGATTGGTCCTTCGTATCATGCCAATGATATAAGTACATATTTATGAAGAAAAAAGGTGCCTCTTCCAAAGTAGTTAATTTCAGGACCCCTGCAAGGATCAAAGGTACAGGGCAGGGGTTGCATAGTCTGAAAATAAATTAATGCTTTGAAATCTGCTTTTTGGTATTTATCAACCATTTTTTCAAGAATTAAGGTATCATTTTAAAACATCTATTGTGATATAAATATGGGTTGGTCACGAGATTAAATCCATAAATCCTGAAGGGCTTTATAATGAGTTTGATCTCGTACCAACCCGTATTTATAGCCCGATATATGTTTTAAAATCTAATGATACCTTATCATTTATATTTACATTTGTGACTTATTCATACTTTAAATTTGCCTGATTGTGACTTTTAACGTGTGAAATGCATTATTTTTCAAACCAAAACGGCATGTATGTAATCCACTGAACGCGCGTCGACCCTTTATGACGTCACTGAGAAATTACATCGAACGTTTATCCATACGCACATCTATGACCTTTTGACCCCTTACCGGTATTTATGCAGTTATAGATACGCATTGCTTTCAGTAGTGTTATATAAAGGAAAACATTTGCAAGGGTAAATAAAATGATATAAAATTTATATTAAAACTTCCGAAATCTTAAAATATGTGGCCCCAGAGACAGTGGTTTGCCTGATTGTGACTTTTAACGTGTGAAATGCATTATTTTTCAAACCCAAACGGCATGTATGGAATCCACTGAACGCGCGTCGACCCTTTATGACGTCACTGAGAAATTCCCTCGAACGTTTATCCATACGCACATCTATGACCTCTTGGCCACGTACCAGTATTTATACATTTATAGATACGCATTGCTTTCAGTAGTGTTATATAAAGGAAAACATTTGCAAGTGTAAATAAAATGATAAAAAATTTATATTAAAATTTCCGAAATCTTAAAATATGTGGCCCCAGAGACAGTGGTTCCTGTGGATTGCACAACTGGTTATAAATGGAAATTTATTTTCTCTTTGTTACTCTGAACTACCTCTGGGTATTAAGTACCCAGAGTAAGAATGTTAACTGTATACTTATGATAAACAATGGGGCTTCATTCAAAACTGTGATTGTTCTGGCCTCTGGTTTAAAACTATGGAATCCGGATAGGGCCATGCAGTTAACTATCGCACCATCGAGTATCGACTAATAGGTCGATGGCGCGATAATGCGATGGTGCGATAACGATGATGCGATGATGATGGAGCTATGGTGCGATAGCGCGATGACGATGATGCGATCAAGCGATAATGCAATGACGATGGTGCGATAGAACGATAGAGTAAAAGTGAATATTGCTTCATCGTCATCGTACCATCGCGCCATCGTCATTGCACTATCGAGCCATCACTATCGCACCAACATGTTATTGCACCATCGCTTCATAGTGCTATCGCACCATCACCATCGCATTATCGCGCCATCGCTTCATCGTTATCTCACTATCGCAACGTAACTTCATCGTTATCGCATTATCGTGTCATTGCATTATCAGCCCAAACCTCGATGGTGCGATGATGCGATAGTGAACTGCATGGCCCTATCCGGATTCCATATAAAACACAGACCAAATTCTATTGCTGGAAAGTTGTTGCATGATACTCAGGTGACCTTTCAGGCCCCAGGGGTCTCTTGTTTTATATTTCTAGATTCTCAACACACTGTTGTTAAAATTGAAACAGGTTTATTTGATTAAACGCCTATTTTTACATAACAGTATTCAATGGCGTTGTACAATAATAGATAAAAATATCAACATTTAATATGTACAAATTTACATGGAAAGTAGTCGTTATAATAAAGCGTTAAAGTCCCTGAAGAAGTAAGTTTTAGGATATTTTTGAAAGTATCAATTGATTTCGATAATAAAGAATGGTAATTCATTCCACAATTTTGGTCCAATGCTCCTCAAACTTTAAAGTCATCATTTCGTAAGTTCTATGGTCGATACAATGACCTTGTCAGCAAATACAGTTTATCATTGAGTCAAAAGCTGACTGACGTTTTTCATACTAATTGTTTGTCCATTATTTATACACTGAATTGACGACGGATTTTCCAGTTATTTCCTGATCATGACAAGGAGCACACGGCTGTCAGCAGGGGATGCTCACTCCTCCATGGCACCTGATCCCACCTCTGATGTTTCGGAGGTCCGTGTTTGCTCTGCTCTTATTTTGTATTGTTTTATGGACTTTGAGATTGAATACTGTTCGTTATCTCCATATCCTACTTCTACTTCTGTTGTATTACACTTAGGTGACCATTTACATGTAGGCCCTTTGACCTCTTGTATAAGCTTTTCACTGGTCTGGTTGAATTTTGATATCTTTTATTGAACGTGTCATTTGTCGTTATTTAAGCATTTTTTGTATATCGTATTTTTTTTGTACTTTGACAGGAAATAAGCCATGTGACCCCAATCCATGTCTTTTTAACGGATCATGTCATGAAGTTCCGTTGCCTCCTTATTTCTTTTGCATATGTGTTGACGAAAGAAAAGGCGATCTTTGCGATATTGGTAAGATTATGGTTGTTCCTTAATTACGAAAAATCTGAGATGAAGAAATATATGACGACATTTTCTTATACATTACTTTCATTGTCCTGCTACATTGCGTTTTAACGTAAATCTATTAGAATAGTTTTATACATGGATCAATAATTTAAAAGCCTTATTTATTACTTTAATCCGTCATTCATGTATTTTCATTTACATCATTTGTCTCGTATGTGGCATGATATTATTTATGAACAGTTTTTCTATGAGTACATGTAATTATTTATTTACTTCCCTTGAATGTTGAAATATCTTGCTTACATTGGTTTCAATATGGCAGGTGACTCACAGTTATATTTCTATACAGGCAATTTCGCCAGATATGATCCACCTATGATCCTTATTTGAAAGACAATCATGTGTGGCGAAATTGCCTATGGTATGTCCGGCATGCGTTGAGAATAATTATTCAGCAGACGCATTGCCAAATAATTTTTTAGTATAAAAAATGTTTCTGAAACCTTTCCTATAATATTCTCAAATTAATTGAAAATACAGTAGTGGAGCTCTTCAAAAAAGTTGACTTATTATATATGCAGCAGTTAATCAAATATTGATCAATCAAAATGGAGCAGAGCCGTCTATGAGATTGACCAATACGAAATATTTCTGAAGACAATCAGTAACAACCCAATAAGTCATAGTAAACAGTCTGCGTTTGCCTGTTTTGTTCATCGTCCTATTGAGAATGCTTTAATCACATTGAGTCCCCTCCACTTACTGGAGGGCTGTACTCGGTACTTAAGGCTTTATACCTTTTTCCTGCCAGCACCAAATGTGACACGAGACTTCAGTGATACAGTCTTCTTCGAAGGATCGGTCTCCATCTCCCGCGGTGGTATTCGACCCTGCGATGCAAGGATCAATCCCTTACTAACACTATTGTGAGGGGATAGTAGTAGCATTTTCCTCCTTTTTTATTTGATTCTGTTTTGAATCATAATATAACATATACTATAATAGTATACTTGAACAGTACTAATAAGTGATCTGTTTATGATAGACCGATGCCAGGCACATCCATGCAATGCTACTCAAGTTTGTCAGACGTCTGGATCCGATGTTTGTATTCCCAGTAAGTTTTTAAAGTAACTTCAAAGGACATTTGATGGGGAAGGTGGTTTTATAATTAATCAATCTATACTTTAGTTGGCAAATTTACAAGTTTTATTTCAGCGATGGCTTTTGTAATCTTTATAAAACTTCGCAGTAATAACACCTCAGAGTGCACTTAACATTCAAAATGTCGCTGTTGATTTTCTATTTGTAACTGGTCGACTCGACAAAATATTCATCAGAGAGAAAAAATCATACATACATGTATTTTGTGAAATATATATTGATGTTACTTTAGAAGGTGTTAAAAAATATTTTAACCTTCTCTAGGAAGTACGTAGTTATGAGAAAAAAATTCTCACTGTAGAATAAATTTACCTCTACTTCATTTATATAGCTCACTTGCATTGAAAACCCTAAACCTAGCCTTCTCTAACTTGTATCATAAACTTTGTCAACAGAACAAGAGCATGGACAAGACACAACAACAGTAGCATCTGGTACTCATGACCAAGGAACTCCAGTATCAAATGTTTATTATAGAAATAATACAACAGTTTCTGGTTCTGAAAACCAAGGGGCAACAGCACGAACAACATCTGGTCATAACGCAACACAAGCAGCATCTCGACCTGTTGTAAATACACCAACAACATCTGGTTATGGTTCAATAACACCAAATGCGTCTGGTTCTGGTGCTATTACATCAACACTATCTGGTCATGTTGCAATTACATCAGTAGCATCTGGTTCTGATGATGTTACAGCAACTAGATCTGGTGTTAGTACACCAATAGGATCTGGTCTTGGCGCTAATATACAAATATCATCTGGTCAGGGACAATCTGCACCAACATCAACTGATCATGGTGCAACGACATCAATATTATCTGGTAATAGTGCAACTATTCCAACATCAACTGGCCATGGTGCAACTACTCCAACATTATCTGGTAATGGTGCAACTACTCTAACAACATCTGGTTATGGTGCAACTACACCAACATCATCTGGTCATGGTGCAACTACATTAACATCATCTGGTCATGGTGCACCTACATTAACATCATCTGGTCATGTTGCAACTACACCGACATCATCTAGTCATGGTGCAACTACACCGACATCATCTGGTCATGGTGCAACGACATCAATATTATCTGGTAATGGTGCGACTACACCAACATTATATGGTAATGGTGCAACTACTCCAACATTATCTGGTCATGCTGCGACTACATTAACATTATCTGGTAATGGTGCAACTACACCAACATCATCTGGCCATGGTGCAACTACTCCACCATCATCTGGTCATGGTGCAACTACATCAACATTATCTGGTAATGGTGCAACTACATCAATATTATCTGGTAATGGTGCAACTACTCCAACATCATCTGGTCATGGTGTAACTACATCAACATCATCTGGCCATGGTGCAACTACATCAACATTATCTGGTAATGGTGCAACTACATCAACATTATCTGGTAATGGTGCAACTACACCAACATCCTCTGGCCATGATGCAACTGGAACAATCACAGAGAGTCATTGTGATGTTTTGAAAGGTACGTATGTGTTTAGAAACTAATTTTACTTTAACTTATATCATTCGAGTATTACGATCAAATATTATATGTCCATCAAAGGTACATTTTTATATTCTCTTTTCAGCCAAAGAAAGAGCGGTATGTCCTTTTTAGCTCTACTTGTCAGAGCCCAGAAGAGTTTATACGATAGTAATGCGTCCGGCGTCCGTCCGTTTGTCTGTCTGTAAACAATTTTTTTTAATGCTACACCTACAACAGTTTTGGACTGGTTTCAATATAACTTGGCATACAAGTAAACTACACTAAAATACATAATTCTGTATATCGGTTGTTGATTTCAATGAGCGGTGTTGTCATGGTTACTGAAAATATAAATTTCTGTAAAATACTTTCAAAATGATACATCTCCTGCATTTTTGGTTTGATTACAACACAACTTGGCACACAAATTGACTAAGATACATAATTTGGTACATCGGTTTTTGATTTCTATGAACGGTGTTGCCGTTGTTACTAAAATAGAAATTTCTTTAACATTCTATAAAAATGCTACCCCTCCGACAGTTTTGGTCTAATTCCAATATTACATGGCACACATGTAGACTACACTAAGATACATAGTTCTGTGTATCAGTTTTTGATTTCCATGAACGGTGTTGCCATGCTTACTAAAAATAAAAAAATGTTAAATACTTGTTAAATTCTACTTTTCTCTTCCTTTGTTTTAAGTACAAACGAGTAAAGCTACAATATCGACATAGACTTCTTCTTCTTTTTTTTTTTTTTTTTTTTTTTTTTTGTTTTTTTTGTTTTTGCTTGCTTTTGTTTTCCTTAAAGTACGACGGCGTATTCGTGCCATATTGATAATGTAGAAAAAAATTTTAAAATCGTTTGAACGATTTAAGAAAACGTTTGTACAATTTAAGAAAACGTTTGTACAATTTGTTAAATCGTTTGTACAATTTGTTAAATGTTTGTACAATTTAATAAATCGTTTGTACAATTTGTTAAATCGTTTGAATAATTTGTTAAATCGTTTGTACAATTTGTTAAATCGTTTGTACAATTTGTTTGTTAAATCGTTTGTACAATTTGTTAAATCGTTTGTACAATTTTTATTTCTTGTTATTACACGTAGAAGAAGCGTAGTAGAAAACCTTGCACAAGTAGAAAATATATTCACGCCTGGTTTTAAAAATTATGACACGATGGATGACAGAGAATAATGGAACATGGGATATTTCAAGATGGGTTTCACTTTTTCGGAAATTGCACAGATCCTTTCTCAAACTCACCGAGTCTTTGTTAGTGAACGAACGTTGAAAAGGACAACAATTAAGTTGGGACTGTTCACACGTAAAAACAAATCCGACATAGAGGGTGTAGCTCTTTTCATTGAGGAAACAATTGAGTCATGTGGTCAGTTGCAGGGATGCAGGTGATTGTACTAAAAAGCTATTATGGCAGGATTTACCGTTTCTCAAGAATATATTCGATGTCATCTTTCTATACAAGGGAAGGGAGTGTGTTCGAGGAAAAGAAACAGATTAAGACGAAGATTGTACACTTACAAAGGTCCAACAACAACAATATTCAATTTCATACCGTTTAATGAACAAGATACAATTTATCATAAGTGTTTCTGTACCTGTTATAGTCAGCAGCGAAGGGACTTCTCTATGCAATAGCTTTACCAGGTTTCTTATCCAGTACGCTTCTGTTCCGAATCAGAAGAAAAAAAATCGTACAAACGATTTTCTAAATCGTACAAACGATTTTCAGAATCATTCAAACGATTATTTCTAAATCGTACAAACGATTTAATAAATCGTACAAACAGTTTAACAAATCTTACAAACGATTTTCTAAATCGTTCAAACGATTTTTTAAATCGTTCAAACGATTTGTAAAATTGTACAAACGATTTTTCAAAATTTTCTCTACATTGTCAAATTGGCACGAATACGCTGTCGTATTAAAGAATCTTCATTGGTTTCATTTATTTTGAATACTTTAAAGTAATGAATTAAGGTAGGATTCTTCCCTGGTTTCGAACTAGATGATATATCAATGTATGTGTGCTTATATCTCTTAAATAATAAGATGTAAGAGATTTAAAAGATCATTTTTGTTCTTTCCTAGTCACAATTGTACAACTTTAAATAGATATGGTAAACTGAGTTTGAAATCTAGCAGGCACTATGCATTGCATTTTTGGCGGAATGGTAACATGTGAAAATATCTTCTTTTCTGATTCTCAAAATTATTATAGAACAATGAATTTAGTTAAAATAACTTTTACAAAATAAAAACAACTTGAGGATTTTTCAAATGCTAGTTAAATAAATAACAAGGGGCTAAAGTTTTAGAATATATAAACTAGATATGATTTTCCAGACAAACTACAATAATTTATTATTAAGCTTTTTAAAGCTTTTAATCGAAGTACATATGAGAGCTAAAAATTCGTAGAGAGTGGGGTTTTTTTCTATTAGCAAACGATCAAAACTTTTTTTGTTGTTTTTTTTTTTTATCATGATAGCATTTACTAAGTGATATGTTTTCTTGTTTCTGGGAAAATTCAATTAATATTCAAATTGAAGAATCACACCTTACTGCAAACACACTCTCTCTCTCTTAAAAACAGTCATAAAAACGATCTTCCTATAAATATATTATTTATTTTTTCATCTCAAGTAAGGAACAAACCTGACACATGGCAAAGGAAAACAATTTATACAAATATATCCCTCCGTCACTGTCTGCCCAATGATTAAGGATTAAGTTTATTAGTTCTCCTTTTTTTCCAGAAAAAGGGACGAGTGGAGTGTTTTTGTCCATATCCAACTTCAGGTGCAAGGACAAAGGTGATTACTTTGAACCCTCGAGTTTCACTAGAGAGGTTGTTACTGGCAGCGGCCCTTGGATCAGGAGCTATGATCATAATCCTTGGATTGGTTGCTCTGTTATACGTCATCACTCAAAAATGTTTCACTTCTAACAAGACACACACTGAGCTTAATCCAGAAGAAAAACCACCAAAGAAGAAAATAAGCACTGTTTGCATGACTGACAAAAAGAAATAGATTCAATGTGTTTTTCATTGAATAATGTGTATATTTAATCAAAAGTATTTTCATCAAGAATTTTATTACTAATAAAAATGATTAAATTTGCACGATTAGTTTATTGATTTGATAGTTTAATGAATATTTAGAATTCAAATTTTTTGTAAACTTTTATTTTTCCAAAAACAAAACAACAAATTTGTTCAATAAATTCCTAACGCAGATATTGTAAGCAAAAACAATATATGTTGTTTTGTTCAATAAGGACATTCTTTTCGTACAAATTGTTAGGCCTTTATTATAACACTTATTTGTGTTATGTTTTCTCTTTACCCAATCTTAACAGGAGCACTGGCAATAGTGACTGGTTGACAAGGAATGGATAGAGAAAATAAAGAGTATTCAAGATTAGAAGTCCGGTAAACAATTCAAATAGGAACAGAGCAAACACAAACCACCAAAGCATCAGAATAGGGATCAGGTGAGATGAAGGAGTGAGCATCCCCTGCCGACCGATCACAACCGCCATGTGCTGCTTGTCAAAATTGGGAAAAATACGTCGACAATTCAGTGTGTACGTAAGGGTTAATGTACGAGTAGCGATTCATTCCTTAAAAGTAATGGAGCCGAGGCGCCGAAGGGGCCGAGGCCCATTACTTTTAAGGAATGGAGCGCTACGAGTATATTAACCCGCGTAAAATCGGCCTTTCTGAATGCTTGTTTTTATTGTTTGTTAATACATAATAAAGAATTTTTATATGATACATTGTAAATACTTTTTACATATTAGTAGTATTGTTTATATATAATAAAGAAAGAAAACTAAAAAAAAGTGTACTGTAGTTAATCTAAACCTTTTCATCTCAATAGTTTCGTTAGCTCAGTGAAATGAGCATCGGACTGCTATGGTGAGGGTACTGGGTTCAATTCTCATCATGGGTGCACTAATTTTCTTAATGTGAAACTTACCTTTACAATTTTCTAGAACTCTTCTCTAAAATTTTCTAAGTTCTTTCCTTAGTAGAGGCACGGAAAGGAGAATAAGACCATAACAAATTCCGTTTTCAATGTAATTTGCAACTCTCCATTCCTTATAAGTAATGGAGCGCTCAAACAAAAGAATGACGTCACAGGTGGATTTTACTAGTATATAATGGCCTAACAATTGGTATGAAAAACGTCAGTCAGCATTTGACTAAATGATAAACTTCATTGGCTGATAAGGTCATTATATCGAAAAGCTGTCTCCTTCATGACAACTGATTCAATCTCAAATGTCTTAGAGTTCAATGTTTGTTTTGCTCCTGGTTTTTAACGAGGGGGGGGGGGGGGGGGGTGGCAGCCATTTTCAGACTATTTCGATCTCCTTTAAAAGAAGAGGTCCATATAAAGATATAAAAAATGATCAAATTTTAAAACTAAAATGTATGAATTTTTTCTTTGCCAAATAAAAGCTGACGGCTTAAGACACCGTATCTTAAAATATAAGTTAAATCTGGTGGTTAATTTGTGATTAATTTGTTGACCCCCCAGCCTCCTTAATGTTCCAATGGAGTTTGATTTGGTTACTGTTTACTATCTCTATTTCTAAAATTATGTCAAATCGTTATGACTAAGTTTAACTTCAGCAAAACAAATGTCTTCTGTTTGCAATAAGTTTTAATGACATCCAATCAAGATAAATTTTTACTCATATGAAGCATGTTAAGTCTCAAATTAAAACCGGTCATCAGCCGGTACAGGGCTGCAAATTAGACCAATGGCCTTTGAGCAAGGAAGGTTTTTTTCTCATGACAGCACCAAATGAGACATGTTGACTTAATGTCATATTGTATTCATTAACTCACTAGGTTATTCCATCGAGCATAGAACATGAAAAATGATGCCTTAAGCTAGCGTATTGAATTTACATCTCTGTTTCATCTTCTTGTATAAACAACTAAGTATGGAACACTGACAAATCAGCTATTGTGGTATCTTTTATTTCAAAGTCATTGGGATATGTGTGCTACATATGAATGGTAGAAAGTTCTATTGTTAATTGGTAATATGGCATCAATTTGTTATAGTAAATGCCAAGTTGACGACCCCAAAAAGAGTTCTTTGTTAATCATTTCCACCTTGATTTACGGTAGATCCGTTGGTAAAGCGCTCGCTTACAATCAAAGCTGCGAGTGATCAAGATGTACAGTGTAAGGTCTAAAAATATAGGTAGGAACTGTTCTTTTGCAACGTGAACGGCACTTTGAAGTGATAGGTGGGGGTCTTTCGGATGAGACTTTTAAGACCGAGGCCTTGCATCTCGGTAGCCTTTGGCGCGATAAGGATACGTCACTGCCCGATGAACTTGAGTGCCGAGTAAATATGCAAATTTGAAGCCCTTCATCGATATATGATAACTATATGATAAACTATATGATATGATAGCTATATGATAAACGTGATGACTTTAACTTTTCTATCGTCAACTTCCCTTACTTGTGAAGCAATATACCGTCATCACCTGCATACGGAGTATATATATCTCAGTTGATTCGATACGCAAGAGCATGCTCTAACTTATGAACACTTTCTAAAACGAGGTAAATTATTGACAAACAAGTTGATGAAACAAGAATATCAGCAGTCTCGTTTAAAGTCATCATTTCGTAAGTTCTATGGTCGATACAATCATTAAGCCAAATGCTGACTGACGTTTTTCGTACTAATTGTTAGTCCATTAATTATACATTGAATTGACGACGGATTTTTCCGTTATATTCCGATCATGACAAGGTGCCCACGGCGGTTGTGACAGGTCGGTAGGGGATGCTCATTCCTCCATGGCACCTGATCGATATCTCACCTCTGATGCTTCGGAAGTCTGCGTTTGCTCTGCTCCTATTTTGTATTGTTTTATGGACTTTGATATTGAATACTGTTCATTATCTCCATATACTTCTTCTTATGGTAATATCTCTATGAGTGAAAAATTCTCAAACAGGGTGTAAAACAACATTCAATGAATCTTCTTATATCTAGCTTTTAAAAACTTGTATGATATTCTCCTAAAACATTTCTTCCATATAATTTTTTAAGCATTTTTCTTCTGACGAATTTTCAATATAAATTAAAAACATGTACTAGCTGCAGATCTGTAGCTCTCCGAAAAAAAATTATTGATAGACCGGAGAGCTACAGAGTCACCCATTGAAAAAAATGTATATTTGTTGCGCACAAAAAAATGCGCTCGGTTCTCGATTTATTTCTCCATGTTTTTAATGCTGTAATCTTAAAATATTACTAACCGTGTGTTCCTAACATATTCTTTGACTCTTTCCACAACAAAACATTCTTCATAATTGTTGTTAATAGTCCTCCTGGCCCTGATATTGCAATCATCGGACATTTCGCTGATTTATAATGCCATTTTGGTTTCAAAGATAATTCGGTCCAATATGCTTCGTTCATATGTCAACTACGAGAGAACTTGATAGAGGAGAGAGGATTTTTTTTAAATCTTCCATTTATTTGCAATTGAGGTAAGAATTTGGAAAAATTAATCAAGAATCGAGCGCACTTTTTTGTGCGCAATAAATATACAGTTTTTTCAATAGGTGGCACTGTAGCTCTCCGGTCTATCAATATATATTATTTCGGAGAGCTACAGATCTGCAGCTAAACATGTACATGTACTAGGTGGCAATGTTGTCATGTTTTTGGTTAATAAAGGACTAGAACAACATTTACATGTATAATTGAATAACGTTTTTTTATTGTAAAGGTGTCAGATGAAGAAAATGTCACGTGTATCACGTTGATCCTTGCAAGTATATTAAAACGCCTTTTCTGTCTAAAATTCTCCGTAATGGTTGTTTTGGCATATGTTATACACAATATCTTAGTTCTTCTTTTGGTATCATCGTATAACCCGTGTTTCTATTTTGAGATCAGACAACCAATAAACTCCTCTACTAGTTTTATTCAGTCTGATAATCAGTTCGTTTGCCCCCTGCTTCAACAGATCAACTGGAACGTTGAAAGTATCTTCTCCAAAGTTATCCCACCTCGCATCTGAATAACCCATCACAAGCACCGAATCGTTCACAAATATGTCAATCACCCCGTCACAATTTGTCCGACAATGGTTCAATGTTAGCACCATGTCCTTCACAAGCTGATTGCCAGGTAAGTTGATTTTGATGATGGCAGCACTTTTATCAGGGTAGAAGAGAAGTTTATATGGTCTTCCTTTCCTGTACTGATCAGTCGTTTCCGTCATGACGTATTGTATTACGTCACTTGTGACGTTATTGGTGTCTATCAAGACGGTTTCATTCACTTCTAAAATTATATTTTAGAAAAACATGATTAAGAAAACAAATTATTAATCTCTGTACATGAAAATCAATTAAGAGTTTGTGAATATAAAACATCTTTTGGCATCAAGATCTTAAACGTTTTGACCATAGAAAACCATCGTCTCAAGCCACGGTCCGGAGTCCGCACATAGCTCTCTCCTACCCGTGGCTGCTTGATCACAAAAAGTGTCGAAATCTTGAATATTTACGCCTCTCTATCGTGACGTCATATTCAGTCAAAGACAAGTTTTGTTTCCATTGCAATTGAAATCAACAAATTGTATCATTGTTGCGGTGTTTTTCCTTTGATCGAGGATCACTGTGTTTTTATTTTTGATATATCATGGCTAACTGTGATCTAACAACCCGTGATCTATCAAGATAGAGCACGCCATGGTGATGATGAAACAATTCTAATAAATGATCCATGACCTTACACCGAATAATTAGGGGAAAAGTAAATACAAAGTCATGTAAACATAGTGAAGGAATACCTTCCCTAAAATAAAAAAAATAATTTTGCACGTCGATTTTTAAATCCAAAATGAAATTCAATCACACAGCGCGTTTTGAAATTAGACCCAAATATTTTTGACTCTCATAAACTTGTAGCGTAACAAAGCATACAATGAACTAGGCCTACAAGTACAGGAATTGAATTGGGTAAATATTCCGAGCAGTCTTGTTTTATTAATTCCAACACAAATCGACACATCCAGTTATTTGGAGAATCGCCGTACATCTCGGTCAAAAGTGTCCATTTTCCCGTGCATTATTCCCGTGAAAGTTTAAATTGCCCATTGTATTTTTACGAGTGTTAAGATTAAATAACATAAAGAATTTTCCTTCATAATTTCAGTTTGCATAGAGAATTGCAATGGCATAAAATCACAACCGTCAACAATGGCGTTCAGACTTGAATGGCGAGGTAATTCTAAAGTTTAAGAAATGCAGCGCGCTCTACTTTTCCAATCACGTGCTCCCTTTTCATTCGTCAGATAAAATTGTATGATGAAATTTTGATAGATCAAAGCTAACTCAGTGCGTGAGAATACAGTCGAGCTGCATGCTTTTAACGTAAAAATGATAGATCATGGATAACTCAGTTTCTGGGAACAATGAAACAAAACATATAGAGTACCTTTTCACTCGTGCATCTTCAGATATCAGACTCGGGGGACAAGCCCCCTCGTCTGATATCTGAAGATACACTCGTTAAAAGGTACTCTACATATTACTTACATCAGCAGTATTTCGTACACTGCGATTGGGTATTGAAAGTTCGCATGAAAAATCAATTTCCGACTATGCTTTACTCGCATTGGTCAATATATCATGTTGTAAATTTTGAATTTACTGGGGGGAGGTAAATGCAAAATTTACAACATGATAACTAGTTATCACGTTGTAAATTTTGCATTTACCTCCCCCTAATAAATTCAAAATTTACAACATGATAAATACTTCAATGAGCTAAGAGAAAATCTCGTCACATGCAACCACGGCCAGAATGGGAGATGATCGTACATTTTGGCCGTGGTTTGCGACGATGATAGAAAAACCTGTCTTTAAAATTGAAACATCAGTCATAATATCAACAAATTAAATCGGCACTGAAAAGGTTTCAGGACTATTGGCCTTTGACACATTTAAACTGACGACCTTAATCTTTATTTTGTTTACGAACAAACCAAAACACCCCTGCTATATTTAGTTTAATATAATTACATTTAAATGGTCCGTGCCTGTTTTCAGAAAGTTTTTAATAGAGTTTTTTTTAACGGAATATGAATGAACCTGTAAAGAAATATTGATCTCATTCTATTTTTTAATAACCTCCATTAATAAATCAATAAAAAAAATTAGCTGTCAAACTAACCGTTCTGCCTCGTACACGAGATTTTGGTGGGAATCTCCGGCGCTCCATCTTGCGGGAACCAGTGTCGTTTCTGAGTTCCAGACATTACTCACTGCGCTGGTCTCCCTTAAAAAGACCTTTGTTTTGACCTGAATCGCGAAATATGCATTATTGCTCAATAAGAATTTCATCAATAATTTTCTCAATGGCCGACAGGTTTTTAAATCCCCGTTCCCTTTAACTTTCCCGTTTGTAAATACACATGTTCACACTGATTAGGCGAAACGATAAGAATTAATTATCAAGCTTTTATCCCGTGGACAATACATATTTCATTATTTACAATCCTAGCTTTTTCCTAGCTTTCTTTCAAAATTAATGAAAAAGTTATTTCATTTTTTTAAACCATTAAACCCCAGTCTTTATTAATATTGCAATCTCTTCACAAGCAATTGTTCTCCAGCATTATTTTTCTCAATATTTCGTGTAGTTTATAAAACTCCCTATAGAAAAGCAATACATTAATTCCTTGTGTTAAGTGCGCTGCATTAAACTTCCACAAGCATTCCTGCGTTCCCCAGAGTCTTGATTGTCATTTAAAGTTTGTCAAATCATTATTTGATAGATATTAAATCTACCTGTTATTATTGAGATGTTGATGATACCCTATATAATACCGGAATTAATGTCGCTCAATAGAGCTTTTATTGACAGAATTTTGACAATTTTTCAATATTTCAGGTTTCGGTTCGTTTAGCCTCTTGTTCTGCAGTGATTATGTGTATCACTAAAGCACGATTGTACATTTTTAAAGAGGCCCTATGAAGTTTAACATCCTTTCTTTGTTTATCCAGTCTCTAAAGGAATTGCTAATCGACTCTGTGTTTACCTCAAAGAAGGCAACTTCAGAAGTTTTATCACAGACAAATGTATCACAACAGCTTTTCAAAGCGGGGAAATAGTACAAATCTTTACCCGCAATTTAAATACCCCAAGTTCCCCTGGCCTATATCAGATTTCATGTCTGGGGCTAGAAAAGATTGTAGTATATACCAAAAAACCGGACAGTACTAGCATAAGATCGTTCTATCATCCCTGGTTCTGAATCAGCAAATTCACCGGTAAGTGTGTCAAAGTGTACAGAGACTATTGATTTAGTGAAATACTACTTGCAATTTCGGTGAATATTTCATGAATTTAGATGTTAATTAGGTACTTAAAAACAACGTTACTATATTTTTTTTCACAAAATGCTATCGTGTTGATTTAGTTTTAATGTATTAAACATCTGATCGATACCTCTTATCCGTGGGCATCTTTAGTGACGATTTTCATTCGCCAGAACATTTTCAAAACTGAAGGTTGTAATTTTTTATTAGTTCATTGGAAACTGTTGAAATGCCTTGGAAGTGGGGGAAAATCAGCGACCTTGACCTTGAGTTGGAGGTCAAGCGTTGTTACCAGTCGTTACTTGAAGCACAGGAAACCAATGACAACTGCGCTAGGACGCACGAAAACGTTGGAAGGGTAATGGAGGGAAAAATAGATGAGAATTTCTTTCCCGGAAAATGGCGCTTTTCGAAACCCAGTACGTAATTATATAAGCCAGTTACATAAATTAATATCTTTATATTCTTTTTCTATCTTTGCATTGTTTAATTTTAAATTATTTGTTTAATTTTTTAGGAGAAATTTATACAGACAGTGAAAAAATGGAGGAGAAATATTTCACTAGCTTTGAGATACCTAAATTTGAAAAACCTCTAAGTGTTTCGTCGCCATATCCAAAAACTACCTTTTTGAAATCCAAGTTTTTAGTTCCCAAGACAGCTCCATCTTACGATGAAGTCGAAGTCCCATTCACCAAAAGATCAATACACAACGGAGACTTGGACAGCGAAACTTCTTACATTCTCCCCTCAGTAAAACTGGAGGAAGAAAGGTCAATCTTAAGTAGTATCTCCACAATTCCGGAAACCACACTAACAGATGAAATATTCAGACAAGGGGAGGACGTGAATTTTGCCGACATTGAGGGCAAGACGGGACTACATCATGCTGCCAGGCGCGGACAGATCCTGACGGTGCAGCAGCTGATAAAAGATGGCGCCATGGTGAACGCGGTGGACGAATCCGGGAAGTCGCCTCTCATTTACGCGGTGGAAAACGGCTTCACTGCGGTGGCCAAAGAATTAATCGAACACGGCGCTTATGTGAACCAGAAAGATCAGGACAGAGAAACGGCACTGAAGCTCGCCACTCTTAGTGGAAAGAAATACCTGGTGAGTGTCCTTTTAAAGCACCGTGCGTCAGTTTATATTCTGGATAAAGACATGAAAGCAGCTCTTCACTATGCAGTGGAGAAGAATTTCCCGGACATTGTGGAGCTGTTGATTGAATTCGGGGCACCTGTTAATCAAAGTGACGGACAGCAACGGAAGCCTTTGCATTATGCCGCAGAGAAAGGTTTTATATCAATTGTAGAACTACTACTAATGAAGGGCGCTTCCATCGACAGTATGGACCGAGACTTGCGAACTCCGTTATTCCTGGCCGTAGAAAAGGGACTTGAAATTATGACAAACATCCTGATATCGAAGGGGGCCAACGTGAACGCCGCAAACCGGCGACGCCAGACACCGCTACATATTGCCGCAGGAAACGGATTCATTGGCATTGCTCTTGAACTCATGACAAACCGAGCAGGTGTCAATAGTCAAGATGACCTAGGACGGACACCTGTATTTTATGCCGTCCAAAATCGAGACGTCAACATGCTAAATACGCTTATACGACACGGTGTACAAATGGATAGCTGCGATACGGCGGGAAAAAGTATTTTGCGATACGCCATTGAAACCCATAGTGAAGCCCTCATTTACATAGTGGCCAGAGCAGAAATGGACCAGTATACACTTAAGCGCCATGTTTATCATCGTCAGCTTTTGACTGCCATTGAAGAAAAGTGTGAGTTTTTGGGGAAGACGGTATGGAACTACGTCATCGATCAATGTACACGTCACTGTGCTGACGAAGTGGAAAGTCGACAGATGACGGCCACTGTTCATGTTCTTCTGGAAGCCACTTGTACAGCCTTCTCACGTGCAAACAAGCACATGATTCTAAAAGCAGAACCGCATCTGAGAAATGATAAACCTGAGAGCCCGTATATTGTGGCACACGTGATCACACTGCCGCCAAAAAGACCTCTGACATTTATGGGATTGTCGATTGTCTACAAAGTTTCGGATTTCAGGGAAACTTCGCTTTCAAGTTCCTTCAGCAAACCAAAGTAAAATGAGAACTGGTTACGAACGTCTACATCCTTCTAGAATTGCCAATGAAATACATGTTACGTTTATAATGTTTTACTGTTTTGCATTGTGTATGTTTTTTTAAATAAATTTTTTTCATATACTCTCCTTCATTCATATAATGACAATCTGTTCTTATTCACTTTGATCAATGAAACCAAATAACAGTATTTTGCACCTCTACCACTAGAGATTCTGTCATATAATCACAAGTAATGTGCAGGTACAACTCTGTAAAGGTACCACAGAACACAGTCCCCTGGACATCCTAGAATTAAGTGGGAATCAGGTGGATAGGAGGAATAAGTATCCCCTGCCAAAAGGTCGCAGCAGCCATGAGCGGCATTTCCTGCTCCCATTTACATTTCCCATGCACCTTTATTGTCTATGGGCGAATTTACTCTTAAACCCTCGTACTGTCAGAAGGGTCATATATGGGCTCTTCGAACTGGATGCCTCGGAGGTCATATATAACCAATCAAAAATATTTCGTGTGAAGCCTTGATATTTTCAATGATTAGAAGCCAGTTGTGTTTGAGAAAAATAAAATCCTTTGCTAGTTAATGGGCAAAAAGAACAAGTGGCAAAAATAATACTGAGTAAACAAGAGGCCCATGGGCCACATCGCTCACCTGAGAAGCTTTGACCATTCCGTTCTTTACCAGATTTCCTTGTAATACTTAATGCACTCCAGCTCTACCCCACTGATCATAATTTAGACATTTTGAAATCTACACTACCCCAGGATGCTTCCATGTGCACAAAAGTTTCAGCTTTTTTGGCCCAGTGGTTCTTGAGAAGATTTTTTAATGACCAAACCCTATTTTTGTCTTTTCTTGATTATCTCCCCTTATGAGGGGACCTTTATTTTAACAATTTCAATTCCCCTTCACCCAAGGATGCTTTGTGCCAAGTTTGGTCAAAATTGGGCCAGTGGTTCTTGAGAAGAAGTCGAAAATGTGAAAAGTTTACAGAGGGACAGACAGCTAGATGGACAGACAGATGCATGACGGACAAAATGTGATCAGAAAAGCTCACTTAAGGCTCAGGTGAGCTAAAAAGTATTTGGCATGTATTTACTTATTATACTTTACGGCTTATACTTTACATAGGGTGCTTCATTAAACAATGCTGAAAGATTCAGCTATAGGAAATTACCACCTCTCTCTATTAATTAAGATAAGGGCGTGGCAATTTACACACAAATAAAATTAAAGAATGATGTCATGTATAGAAAACACACCGATTTATTTTAAACATTTATTCTGAAATAAAAAGTTCTAGTTGAACAAAACAAACAGCATTATACACTTAGAACTACTTCATAACAAAAGTCAACTCGATTCAAAAAGGTTTGGACACACAGCTAAAAATTCTGAACTGACAAATTTGTTTGTATTGTTGAGAGTATACATTAAGGAAATAAATAAAAACACCGGTAAGAAGAAATGTATCAACAGATGGAAGCTACTACATTAAGTTTGAAGAATTCGCAACTCAAATCATACTTTACAAAACTTACATTTTAATTTGCTTATTTAAATATAATTATGCATTTTGAAAAATTTCCAGCACCACACGAAGAATTTTGCAACATGAACTCAAATATTATACATATATATGCTGAACACTATGCATGTGAAAAAAAATTGAGCAAGACTTAAAATTAAATAATTACCTTTTTGATAACTATTAATATCAAAAGTGATTAAAAGTGAACATCATTTATTGCAGAAGTAAATTTAATTAGAAATGAATATCATAGACTTAATTCAGTTTCCTAATCAAGATGGCCAACAGAGGAAGTTTTATAAAATTCAAAATACTTCACTAAAAATCATTCTACGTGCAAAAATTTTTCATATAACTCATTTCAAAATAAAAATGTAAACCAAGATTGGAATAAAATAAATAAGATTAATGCCACAGGTACATATAGTTAAATATCGAGTTTTTCTACTGATGATAAAAGTTAGTCCCAACAGATTAACTTTTCCCCTCCATCCATGACAATTTGATCATCACAGAAATTATTGATTTTACAGAATACCTACCGAGTAAAATAGTCATATTTCAGAGATAAAACAAATAAAAAAGAAACATAATATTACTGTTAACCAACTTATAAAGATAGCAGGTAAAAAAAAGTTTTAAATCCTTTGTTATAAAAAGGATATAGATAAAATCAAGCATTTCTAAAAATATATATATATTTCATCATATTGTTTGTACTACACACAGATAATTCTTAATTCTATTCAGCTAAACACAATGAAATAATATCACTCTCTTAAATTAAAAGAATAAAATGGTCCATTATTCTTATTCACTGTGAAAGGAAAGTACTCCATAAGGTTTTGAACATACAAGAACATCAACAACAGAAAACAAGCAAAGGCACAAGACACATACATGAAAGAGGATTTACTTCAGTTTGAAGAAAAAGTAATTCAGCTTAGAGCAGCAAGATACAAAAATATTCACTATGAAGCAAAGACTAATAAATAGTGGAGAAACTCTCTTATAACAATGATCTCTAATATCACAAAACAAGATCAAAATTTCAAGGACATGACACAAGTGTGAAATTGCATTGAACATGTGCACCCTGGTCGGTGATGTGTGGAATTCTTTTTGGTCAGTTGAACATTGAATTTCTCCTGGTCAGTCAAGCATGAATTCCTCAACCAATTAGAATCCTGCAATGTTTCTATGACAACATTTCCCTCATTTCATTCATAGATTCCACAATAGCATCTCCTAGTTTAGCAGATGAGGTTTTTTCACAATTTCGGTGTGACGTCACATGGAATTTTACTAAAAAAATATAATATAGAATGCAATTAAAAAATTTTTTTTGCTGATACAGTAACTTACATAAATAAGGAATTTCTTAGTTACCAGAAATTTAATGTTAGAAATTATGAACAATTATACAATAACAATGCTTGTAACAAAATTAGACAGTGCATGAGACAGATTAGTAAAAAGGCTGCTATTTTATAACATGTGTGTCCCTATGCATCTAAGACAAGAAACCATCCCTATTATAAAAGTATTTCAACTTATAAGTACATGTACAGTAAAAATTAAACATTATCTAATCTACTGAATACCAATACTTCAGGGAAAATAGACCTGGTTAGACATCATTCTAAATAAGACAACCTTTAAACAAGAGATGTTTGTAAAACACTTATGCCCCCCTCCCCCCAAATTGGATTTTTCCTAAGTCCAAAAGTGCATAACTCTGTCTAAAATGGTGCAATCGTACCCAAAACAAAACTTGACTTAGATATTCAGCTGAAAAATCTGTATACTAAATTTTATTTCATTATGTGCAACCTCTGCAAAGAAAATGAACGGAAACTGCAAATAATTGGAATTTTTCTAAGTCAAAGGGGCATAACTCTGACAAAAAGGTTGTGACAGAACCCAAAACAGAACTTGTCCTAGATATTCAGCTGAAACATCCGTATACTAAATTTCATTTGAATATGTGCAACCTCTGCAAAGAAAATGAATGGAAACGGAAAATAAGTGGAATTTTTATAAGTCCAAGGGGCATAACTCTATCAAAAAAGGTGCGATCAAACCCAAAACAGAACTCGACCTAGATATTCAGCTGAAACATCTGTATACTAAATTTCATTTCAATATGTGCAACCTCTGCAAAGAAAATGAACGGAAACTGCAAATAAATGGAATTTTTCTAAGTCCAAGGGGCATAACTCTATCAAAAAAGGTGCGATCAAATCCAAAACAGAACTCGACCTAGATATTCAGCTGAAACATCTGTATACTAAATTTCATTTCAATATGTGCAACCTCTGCAAAGAAAATGAACGGAAACTGCAAATAAATGGAATTTTTCTAAGTCCAAGGGGCATAACTCTGTCAAAAATGGTGTGATCGTACCCAAAACAGAACTTGACCTAGATATTTACCTGATAAACCTGTATACCAAATTTCATTTCAGTATATGCAGCGGTTGTAAAGAAAATGAACGGAAACTAAATGGACCGACAGACCGACCGACCGACCGACCGACAGACCGACGGACAGCAGCAAAGCAATATGCCCTCCCTTCTTCAAAGGGGGGCATAATAATAAAATTAACTAAAAGGACAAGATCGCATTCGGGAAGATTTCAAACTCCACATTTTTCAAGCTTTATTGTATGCATGTATGATTATGTATACATGTAACACACCATATTTATCTGGATCTACATCTAGAGTTCCCCCTCCCAACATACAATATACTAAGAGACCCTCCCC
>NW_026921866.1:0-10223 GCF_032062105.1 Saccostrea cuccullata | reverse complement strand
CGATTAAATCTTTCGCCTTTTACTAAAGATTTCCGTGGAGAGGAACATAAATGAGTCTATAGACTTATTTTTGCAGCCCTACATATGTAGGGTACACAATACAATATATGGGAAATACCTTGATACATTACAACAATTAAGTCGGCGTAAAATCCTAAATCAATAAACAATTTTATATATACATGTATAATAATTGTATTTCTACAATTCCACAACATGTGTTTCTTCCTCTTTGAAATAAGAAATAGATTAAACATATTTATAAAATCAAAAATAAAAATATAATCCATATAGCAATTAAAGCTATAAAGGAAAGGAAATAAAAAATATAAAAATAATGACAGAAATGTAATCACTAAACCGTAAAATCTAAATTAAAAAATGCAAATTATATATTACGTCTTCGAAAGGACTCAATTCAATCATTAATACCCAATCTCTGAACAAATCCAATAAATGTCAAGGTTCCTTTCAATATTGGTGATCTTCATGTAACTTGGGACTGCTGTGCGGTATCAATGAACGATGACATGATCCTGGGACTAGACTTTCTGGAAGCCAACCATGGGATCATCGACATTAATCAGAGAGTGCTGTTTCCTGAGGACGAGGAAATTTTCTAAAAAAGTCGATATCTAACCCACCTGAAGGGCACCAAGGCTCTCGCGGCCGGATACGGAGGACAACATGTGTACCACCTATAACAGTATCGCCCAAGTATCACTTCAGCTTCCAAACGTAAAGTCACCTTCCAAATGATCAGCTCGATATCTGAAAGCACTTAAAAAGGAAGAATACTCTGAAAAATTATAAAGGTCCAAAATTCCATCAAAACCAAGGGGAATACAAATTTGATCTTTAACTCATTCAGATTTACTCACATGCCATAAATCAGCTCAATATCTGCAAGCGTTTAAAAAAAGAAAGCGGAAAACGAAGTGGAACAGATAATTATATATTTAGAATGTGACTTGACTTGAGGGATAGATCAAGTTTGAATTTTGCTCGGCTTAAATGATTTTGACTGCATTTTGGCATTTTCAATTTTTAAAGGAAAGAAGAATATAATTGCCGGTAAGGGACTAGTATTTCTATTGCAATACTCTCAGAATGCTTGTTGATGTTAATGGTAACGTTATTCGGTTTCTTTGATAATATTTATTGTGAACTGCGATATATGATTTTTATACGTTTTTAAATGCATGTATATTTGTCACAATAATTAGGAAATAGGAAAGTAAATTGAAGAAATGTTATCGTACATAAGCTGCTAGTAATTCATTCTTTTTATGAATAGCTCAGCAGTATGTAACAAATGTTAAAATAGACAAATGTGTAGTAAATATATATGCTAAAAAGTCTAACTAGCATATTTTGAAAGTATATATATATATATATATATATATATATATATATATATATATATATATATATATATATATATATCTTCATGTAGCATAAGCTGAACATTCATTTGTTTATTTTATGAATATATCAAAATTGTACTTAACATAATGTAAACACAGCGATGTATTGGAATATCTGTTAAAATTCTAAATAAAAACGGGAAAAATCTCTCTTTAAAAAATGTCATCCTTGTACATTGTATTTAGAGTGAACTGGATACAAGGAAAACAGGAAGTCTATCATCCTTCAATACTGCCTCAGTGTTTCAATGCAAAGACGCCTTTTATTGTAAATATATAATGGACAATGACTATTTATGCATCTAGACTGAAAATCAGAATATTGTTTGTGTGTTAAGGACGCTCTGAACACCGCACACTAAAGAGCTTTATTTACATGTATTGGGTAGTTTTTTGCAGTTAGAGTGATCTGTCCTTAGATGTAAGATTAAAGAAATTGTTATTAACCGTAAATTATAGATTATATAACTTATAATACATTAAGATATTTTAGCATAATTTAATACCAAGAGTAAGAAATTAAATTAATTATTTTCATTAATTTTCCCAGTGGAAGTACACAACAGTGATTTCTGCTCACAGACAGTCCATTGTCTTTGAACATTTTTCCTGCGCAAATAAGGCACATACCCTATGTTCTAAATGAATGAAAAAGTCTCAATATGCATATCTTTATATATATTTTTCCCCGAGTCCAAAAAAAAAACAGTTTCTGTTAGTGTTTAGAGCTTCCTTATAAATATATTTTATATTTGATGCTCTCCCCTGATGACCTTGGCATTGGACAGAGACTCCGACAGAGCTAAGATTTTGGTATTTCACTTTTGTATTTTTTGTGATAAAACCTTTCCTTATATTTGACATTATGACCTTGAAATTTAACCTGCTTTGGAAAAAAACCCCTTTAACCTTGTGTCTTCTCATACATTCTTATTAAAATGGAAAATGTATTCAAATTTTCTACTTTAAGGATATCCAATCCTCAGCCAGGAAGGATAACTCCAAAAATCAATATTTTATTTAAAATGCATCAAAATGAAGCTTGAAAATGAAATTTTTTCATGCAGCAATTTTCATTTTATTCATCTTTATAAGCTTGAAGGTTTTTGGAAGTCTTAGAAAAAGTCTTACATATGTATAAAAGTTGACATTTGTATCCTATAAAAGGAAAAGAAAGTAATACAGTTTTAGAGAAATAAGATTTTCTAGAATCTAGCCTTAGATACCAATGCTTATCACATGATATGAAATAAGAAGTGATTTGTGGTGTCTTGCAATGATAGCAAAAGTCTTACACTATGTATTATAGAATACATGACGGAAATAGAAGACAAAAAATACCAAATAAGTATAAAATTCAAGACAATATCTATGAAAACCTGGATACCTATCGTTTTTCAACCTAAAATATATTTGTTGATCAATTTGCAATTAGAAAGTGCATTGCTGGTATTCCAATTCGCTTTTTCTGAAAATTTTTTAGAGGTTTTACAATTTTCCTTATATAATATGATTAACTTTAATCTTTAACTTAACAGAAATACTGTGGATAAATTTACATAACTTTGTGGATTCAGAGATACTTTTATGAGTATTTTTGATTACTTAACTGCTAATTTTATAAACCTGAGGATTGGACTACCTTAATAAAAATGTGTGGGTAGACACTTGGCTATAACTTCTGAAGGAATGGTGCTAGGAATTTCATATTATACTATATATGAGCATTTTTCATGACGATGCCCTTCTTTGGGGACCGTCATTTTTGATCTACCGGTCTTGTCCCTTAGCCTTTACCATAACTGTTGAACATGTGGCTGAAGGCTGCTTGCCATAGGGTAAGAAAACGTGATAGTAGTTTTACTTACCGTAAAAAAGGTTTGTGTGCGTGTGTGCAGGTGTTTAGATTTTCTAAGAGGAGATTAATAAAAGTGAGATTCAAATATTGCACATGCTTCAATTCAGATGATTTAACCTTGGGTGTGTTGGTTCGAGTAAGTGTGTGAGGGTGTGTGGTGTGTGCGAATGTGTTGGTGAGGTGTGGTTGGGGGTTTCACCATCTAGATGTCTTGTAATATGTCTTGTAATATTTTGATGTACGATATACTGCATATAATTTGATCCACAGTTTTTTGATAAGAAATTAGATGTTCTCTGAATGTTTAGAAATATCAACGTAAAGAGCATCTACGTCTATTGAGGAGCATATTGGTGAATCAGTATATTTCGGTTAAGGTAGAGCGGCTTCAAACATCACGTGCTTCATCGTACCATGCATGGAAACACTGTATGACTTAACAATCCTGCCTGTAATGCAGTAATACCTAAGTAATAAATCTTTAACAAACCGCTGTAAAAGAATTGTGCCTGTCATGTGCTATAACTATATCCAGAACCTGTGTGAATTATTGTTAAATATCTTTCTGATTACTTAAGGAATCACTGTCTAATTTTGAGAGTATGCCAGGGCATCAACAATAGTGGGAAACATGGGATAATTTGCATAACGGGCTTCGCCCGTTATGCTAAAATTATCCCATGTTTCTCACTATCGTTGATGTCCCTTGCATGTTATACTAACTAGACAGTTATTCCTTATATTTCCATTTTATTGTGATATAAAATTGTAGACTAAGACATTAAAAGTGTAGACTAATAGATTTAAATGACACGAGGACTTCCATGCCAATTTCAATAGTCCTCGCACATTGACGTTAAACACAAAGGCAGCCGCACGAGATTTACATGCATATTTGGCCTCCTTAGCGTGAGACACAGAGATAGATGCGCATGAGATTTGCATGCGTATTAGGCCTCCTTAGGTGCTGACCTATCGACCTGCCTAATTTACATTCCGGCAGAATTATCAAGAAATAATTTCCCACAACTTTCAAACAGTTATCACAGAGGAAAAAATTAGAAATGGAAATATAATTAAATAAAAAACCAAAACTTTTTCGACATGCCATTTTTTTATTTTATAAATAATAAAAAATCCACATTTGTATTTTAACTTCATGGATTCTTATATTAAAAATAAATGTCTTCATGAAAGGAACTACATATAATGATTCGAAATGGGCCAATTACTAGCAGTGCATCCTTGTAAAAGGGAAAGCGAGATAGTTCATCAGTCCCTGGAAAAAAACATTAAGAATTGTCTAATATGGCCAAGAGATGAAAGTTCACAAATTCAAAATAAAAAGCATCAAATCATGTTCATTACAATTTAAGGAGACCGAGTCCAATTCGAGTCCGCAGGCCTTTGCATAGCATTTTAGTTTTATGCAGTCGTAGGGCAGAAGGATAAAACGTACGCTCAACTAGGACCTCAGGTCCCACGCAAATAGTTCGTCATTTTGAGTAGTGATAAACATTTTAGGAACTCTTCAAGCACTAAAACACAAAAGTAAATTCATTGATATCAATTCGGAGACCTCAGGTCACCTTATATATTGATTGAATTTTTTCTTTGTCTTACTCCAAAATAATCATATTTATAATTTTATACAGATCTACTATCTAATATATATATTAGCAGAAACGTGAAAGTAATTAGGGGGACCAGAGGTAACCATTTATTATACATCAGTAGGGAGACCAGAAGTCACCTTATATTGAACATCATTAGAGGGATCATAGGTCACCTTACATTTTAAATTAATAGGGGGCCAAAGGTAACCTTTTATTGCACATCATAAGGGGGACCTGAGGATACCTTACATTGTACATCATTTGGGGGACCAAAGGTCACCTTATACTGAACATCAATAAGGAGACCAGAGGTCACCTTATAATGTACATGAATAGGGGGGCTAGAGGTCATCTTAAATTGTACATCAGTAGGGGAACCAGTGGTCACCTTATATTGTACAGAACATCAGTAGGGGCACTAGAGTTCAGTTTATAATGTACATCAATAGGGGGACCAGAAGTCACCTCATATTATACATCAGTAGGGGGACCAGAGGTCATCTGACATTGAAAATCGATAAAGAGACCAGTTATTGGTCCCCCTACTGATGTCCCCTTATGATGTACAATGTAAGGTGTCCTCTAGCTCACCTTCTGATGTAGGTACAATATAAGGTGTCCTCTGGTCCCCATTCTGATGTACAATTTAAGGTGACCCCTGGTCCCCCTATTGATGTCCAATATAAGGTGTCCTCTGGTCTTATTAACTTTTTGTTACCTCTGGTATTCGCATAAAGATTATGGGAACAAGCGGAAGTCTTATATTGTACATCAATCAGGACTTCATACTTCACAAATTGTAGTATATGAATGAGACAAAGGAAATCTTATGTTGTACATTATTACGATGTGACTGAAAGTTGTAAGTAGGCAGTAATATACAATCATGGTATGTGTAGAATTATTTTTCAAATACTCTCCATAAAAAGTTGCCAACTTAATTTCTTGACAGGGAAAAAAGTGCATTTCTCCGAAATTCTCTGAAGGTATGTTATTGGAATTTGGAGGATTAGTCAACTTGCTTGTCTTCAAATACAGTATATGTATCCCAAAAGTAAATAACAATTTATGCATTTTTAAAAATCTTATTTCTTTTTCTTAAATGTAGCTTTGATTGATTTATGAATTTGATATGTTAATTCCAGGGAAAGGGGAGGAGAACTCCATCCAGCCCCAATCTTCGCAATGATGTACATCTTCTTTGTAAGATAAATAAAATCAGTGGTTTACGAAAAAGTGTTAAATTGATGAGGTCACCTATTGAAGCATGACCTCATAAGGAAGACAAAGGAACCATTAAATAATTTATTAACAAATAATTATTCCATAATGTTAAAGGATTGGTGAAAAGTCCGAGCGAAATGAAGAGGTAGGGGGTGGTAGGGGGCAAGATTTTCATCCTCCCCTGCTTGTTAGAGATCTGCGAATGCAGACATTTATTTATTTATTCAATTTGACAAAAACCACATGTGGCGCAAGTCATACATACAGTAAACAAATATAAAATATATACATGTAGTAACATAGATTTTCTTATATTACATGCATCACGTATATGAAGTTACAAATATTTCTTGTAGATTTAACATCTGCTGGATTAAGAATTTCATAAGATATACATTTATTACTAAAAAGTGTACAATATTCACTTCTTAATTGTTTATAAAGAGGACTGGACGTCGTATACTCTGAGTCGCTTACTATTAGTAAGAAGATCAGAGGTTAGACACTGTGTTATATAGATAATACTATAACCTTACATAGCGCCCTCAGTCGATATACTCCATGTATCTGAGGCCAATATCTGTCATCCTGGGTCATTATAAATGCATGTTGACCTACATTGAGTCCATATTTGTATAATAACAAATTATTAATTTGCTATAACAAATTGTTAATTTGTTTTTACAAATAAGTTATTTGTTTTTACAAAGAAGTTATTTGTTTTAACAAATTGATAATTTGTTATATCAGATTAATAATTTGTTATAACAGATTAATATAATTTGTTATAACAGATTAATATAATTTGTTATAACAGATAAATAATTTGTTATAACAGATTAATAATTTGTTATAAGAGATTAATACCCTGTTACAAAAAATTAATAATTTGTTATTACAAATTACTGATTTGTCAAAACAAATGAATAAAAGATACTGGTGCGGCCATAATACGCTTCCCTACCTATCCTTAGTATTGTGATATTAATTCAAAATTAAGAATATATTGATTACGGAAGCCCATTAATACGGAAGCCCATTTAGGACCTATCAAAAAATATTTTTGAATTCGTTATAACGATTTTAAGAATTCGATATAACGAATTTAATGTGTTATAACAGATTTTCAGAAATCGTTATAACGAATTAAATTTGTTATAACAGATTTAATTCGTTACAACAAATTCTAAAAATCGTTATAACGAATTCAAAAATATTTTTTGATAGGTCCTAAATAGGCTTCCGTAATAAATAGTAGAAGCCCATTTAGGACCTATTAAAATATTTTCGAATTCGTTATAACGATTTTTAGAATTCGTAATAACGAATTAAATTTGTTATAACAGGTTTATTGAATTCGTTATAACGAATTTAAATTTGTAATAACAGATTTATTGAATTCGTTATAACGAATTTAATTTGTTGCAACAGATTTATTGAATTCGTTATAACGAATTAAATCTGTTATTACAGATTTATTGAATTCGTTATAACGAATTTAATCTGCTATTACAGATTTGTTGAATTCGTTATAACAAATTTAATCTGTTATTACTACGAAAGCCATGAAGGGACACGTTGATTTTTCAAAAAAGTAAAAATTAATTTGAGATCTCGAATTACACAATCCGTTCCCACAGATTACCTATTCGTACCCTCGATTTATAATCCGAGATCTCGAAATACACAATCCGTTCCCATGGATTATCAATTCGTTACCTCAAATAACACAATCCTTTATCTCGGATTGAAATTCATTCTCTCAGTTTAAACAATTCGTTCCCTCGGAATGTAAACCCTTCTCATGATTTCATTGATATCAGCTATCTGTACATATCGGATATGGTAATACGTGTTTAATGAATTTATGAAAAAAGGTCTGGGTTTTGTTTTACGTGTATATTAGAATAATTGAAAGTCCTATATATTAAAAGTAAATATGGCTTCAGTGTAATTGTTTTTTATCTAAATAAAATATACGTTGAATTAGTTAAAAAGAGGTTCGGAACGACTGCGGTTGCTGAAACAAAATACATGAATCGCATTAATTGATTCAAATTGTTGTATTTGAATGTATCCAACATTATATAATTATAAACATATATACATGTAATAAATTCGCGAGCACTGATTGCCAAAATCATTAGACTGATGTTACAAATCGAGATCTCGAATTATTAATCCGTGGGATCAGATTGTATAAATTGAGATCTCGAATTATAAATCGAGGCAATGAATTAGTAATCCGTGGGATCGGATTGTGTAATTCGAGATCTCGAATTATAAACCGAGGGAACGAATTGATAATCCGTGGAATCGGATTGTGTAATTCGAGATCTCGAATTATAAACCGAGGGAACGAATTGATAATCCGTGGGAACGGATTGTGTAATTCGAGATCTCGAATTAAATTTTACTTTTTTGAAAAATCAACGTGTCCCTTCATGGCTTTCGTATTTTATTGCTAGGTTTCGAATCCCATGAATACCATCTACGAAAGCCGGATAGGCTCATTTCTGAGAAGATAAAAAAATATTTAACTCGTTATAACGAGTTAATTATCTCGTTATAACGAGAAAATTTTCTAGTTATAACGACTTAGTATCTCGTTATAACGACTTAGTATCTCGTTATAACGAGTTAATTATCTCGTTATAACGAGTTAATTATGTCGTTATAACGATTTAGTTTTATCTCGTTATTACGAATTACTTATCTCGTTATAACGAGTTAGTATCTCGTTATAACGAATTAATTATCTCGTTATAACGAGTTAATGATCTCGTTATAACGAGTTAGTTATCTCGTTATAACGAGTTAATGATCTCGTTATAACGAGTTAATTATTTCGTTATAACGAATTAATTATCTCGTTATAACGAATTAATGATCTCGTTATAACGACTTAGTTATCTCGTTATAACGACTTAGTAATCTCGTTATAGCGAGTTAATTATCTCGTTATAACGAGTTAGTTCTCTCGTTATAACGAGTTAGTTATCTTGTTATAACGAATTAATTATCTCGTTATAACGAGTTAATGATCTCGTTATAACGAGTTAATGATCTCGTTATAACGAGTTAAATATTTTTTTATCTTCTCAGAAATGAGCCTATCAGGCTTTCGTAACCATCTAATATTTTTATTAAAGAAACATTTTTACGAGATTTCTTTCTCTCAGAATTTTTTTTTTCTGATAATTTCTTAAATTTCCATAATGAGAAATTAATTTAAATATTCAATTCACATATTGAAGATGATTTTTTAGTATCTGACGCTAAAGGAATTCTTCCCGCCTTGTCCCCATCTTCTTTGTAAAAATCGTATTCTTGAAAAAAGAGAACACTTGCTGTGGCCTTCAACTCAACATTTAGACACCGACGACGTACTGTCAATAAACAATGATTATTTCCATTCTTATGTCGATACGATATACCCCCGTGAGATAAGAATAAAAGATTACACAGAGTCTGACAGATCTATTTTATATTTAGATATTTTACTTGAAAAAAACGTCAATTAATGGTTAACTAGACTATCTAGCAACTAAGCTTTATGATAAACGTGATCAGTTTAACTTTTCAATTGTCAACTTCCCTAATGAAGCAAAGGGTATGCACCTTCATCACATGCATATCCTATGAACAAGGCTCATATCTCTCAGTTGATTTGATAAGCAAGACCATGATTTGCATACAAACATTTTCTAAAACGATGTAAGTTTAAGACAAACAAGGTTGTGAAACATGCCTCTCCGTAGTCCCATTTAAACTCATCGTTTTATGGTCGATACAATGACGTTGTCAGAATAAACATTTAGTATGTCAAATACTTCTTGAAGTTTTACTCATTCGTGTTAATGGTTACTTTTATCATTGATTTAGGATTATATATTTATGAATCGAAGAAATTATTATCATGAAAAAATGGAAAACTTTTCAAATGTTTAATATTCAGGTTTTGCTTGCTGAACAGAAAAAGGTTGTACAGAAGTTGTTCGCAAAGAGCAGCTGGTGTCTAGAGATAAGGTATATAAATTAAAGGCAATGGTCTTTGTTTACAATATTAATTGTACTTGTTGAGTACTTGATATTTAT
>NW_026921865.1:0-10164 GCF_032062105.1 Saccostrea cuccullata | reverse complement strand
GTAGATTTATTACCGGATCAATTAAGACCTGGAGAAAAAGCTGTCGTGGTAAATGGACCTCAAGATCACCGGAAAACTTTTTGGGGTTTTATGTGAGAACCCCGTGGTGGAATATTTCGATTCTTATGGATTTCCTCCCTTACAAAAAGAAATTCAAGACTTTATCCAGCGTCATGCTCACCAATGGATTTATAATCCGTATCGCTATCAAGACTGGAATACTGATGTGTGTGGACAATATTGCGTGTATTATTTACATCAAAGAGACAAGAAAAAAGAAAGCCGACGAGTGGTTATTCCCCTTTGACCAGAGTACGGCTTTACAAAGGGACAGATACGTGGACGTTTGGTTTAAAAACACTTATCATGAATTACCTACGGGTCATGGACAAAAGTGTCAATGTTTTTATCAAAATGTATTGTAATGCATTGTTGTTGTTGTTTGTTGTTGTTTGTTAATAAAGAATGAAAATCAAATCTGTGTTCTTGTCTGTCTTTGTTATTGTTATTGTTTTCGGTAAAATCCAGTTTGAACTGGTTAGGCTGGCTAGGCTGGCTAGACTGTGAATAAAATCGTGACGTCATAATCACATTCTTGAGTCGCTGCCAAGTATTACCTGTGTAGTCAGAATAAAAAACGTAGGTCTATCGTATTTTTTGCACACGACCCTTTTCTTCCAAGTAGTCCATGAGCCACTGGGGGTGGTCGGTACCATTTTGGGTGAATAAACTTTATAGTGATATTCGGTAAGGTATACCTCTAACAGTGAGAAAATGTATGATAGCATCAAATCTGTTGTGGCTTCAGTGCTGTAGACACAGTTATTGCCCTTTATTTGCTCAAATTAGGTATTTTGAGCGAAATATATTTGCAACCTGCAAAGTATTTGTCACACAGTTGCCAACCGTGATAGAAAGTTCTACCAGAATTACTCCGAGATATGAAGAACATATTAAAAGAGCATTAACTGAGTTTTTAGCCTTGATTCTAACAAAATTATTATATTTTTACCACTTTTATTAAACAATTATATGTACTTCCAAAATCTGTATAAGTAATAGTTATTGTATATTTATTATGGTGTATCCTGAGTGATTTGGACGAGGGTCGGTGATGACTGCGAAGCACGAGTCTCCGCCCTTCGTCCAAATAACTCAGGATACACCATAATAAATATTCAATAACTTTCTTGTATCATGGCCAATCTAACGTCATGTCACAGATTTTCATGCATTATTTTTAATTACACCAATAGAAAATGAAGTCTTTGTCAGGTGACCGCATGGATAATCTCTCCTTCCTGTCAGTATTTTTAATAAACGCATTTTACGTGCGTGCGTCGGATTGCAGCATCCCCCCTCCCCCCCCCCCCCGCTCGCCTCCCCCAAAGGATTTTAGAGTGTGGTGCGTAAGGTTTTTTTCCTCTTGTCAACCGTTTTTAGAGGCCCCCTTTCTTTTAAATGTAGCTACGGATTTAAAGTGGTCGAGGTGTGATTCTGAGTGCTGGGGGCACCGACCTGGAGCCTTCCCCTTTCAAAAATTGCTGGATCCGCCCCTGGATTGTTAAAGAAAACCTTTGGATATCAAAAAAAAAAAATCAAAGATGAAGAAGGAAAATTCAAGTATTATTCGAAAATCAAGAAAAAAAAGATACCCGTTGATTATTTGATATATTCGAGAGTTGTCGTATTCACGAAAACGCTGTGTCAGGGTCAATTACTCTTCATCTTTGGATGCAGTACAGCTTAGCCCTATATTACAATAGGTGGGATATTTTAAAGTATTTCTGTGTGGAATTCATGATTGTCAAGAATTTGATTTCTCGTTGCTGTGGATTGAATATTTGAAGAGTTCCGTAAAATCATTTAGTAGTTTAAGATATATACGTACTGTAATTTATGTGAAAGATTTTTATTTCACTAGCAGAATTTTTGCCTTTGTATATTACAAAGCCCATTCATTCTGTAATTCAGATTCAGAATACATGTAATTTAAAATGATGAAATCGCCTCGGTTTTCAATAATTTATTTACACGGCTCAGCTTTTGCTGGCTCCGCCCATCGGTGTATCTCCAGTTATTGTACACTTGACTTCAAAGAAAAAACACCGCAGCCATGATACAAAGAAAAAGATAAGTACCAACGTACATATACTAGTTTAGTTATTCGTCCGTCGATGACGACGGTGACCACTGTCTCATCTTCGTGGGGGATGGGGTTGACCTGAACAGTAGGTGTGGAGATGAATGGTCAGGTCAATCCTTGCCCAAGCAGTTGATAGAGTTTTTCGACTAGAGCCACGCCCCCTTCTTTCTAAATCTTAGCTGGGATGGAGTATCCGCCAGGTGCTTTGCCAGTTGACAAAAGACTAATTGCTTTCTGGATCTCATCCAACGTGGGAACGGCGTCCAGTGACTGGCTGATGGGAACATGGGCAGTCGGTTGATGGCTTCGTCGTTGATAGTAGAACGGCGGTTTAGAACGCCTTTGAAATGTTCCGCCCACCTGTCAAGTACCTTTTCCTTCTCTGTGATGAGTGTTAACCCGTCATCAGTGAGGAGAGAGGATGAGACTGATGGAGTTGGCCCATAGACTTCACCAAGTCCACAGTAAAAGTTCTTCCTGAGCCTGTCATGAGATTCGGCGCAGAGTTGGATCTCATCAGCTTTGGCATTCAGCCAGGAGTTCTGCATATCCCGACGCTTTTGCTGTACTATGCTGCGAGCGTTCCTCAGAGCGTCTTTTCGGCTGTGGAGGTGGGATAATCTACATAAGCCTTGTAAACGAGATATTTGTCTTCTAGAAGCTACGTGATCCCGAAACGGTTCTCATCAAACCAGTCTTTGTGGGTGTTTTTTTTTTTGGTGGAGGGCCCAAGACACTCGAAGGCTACATTGTATACTGTTTTACGAAATGAGTTCCATGCTGCTTCCACGTCGTGGTAATCCAGCAGGCTGGAGTTCATGCGTTCTTCCAGGATGTCAGCAAAGTACTGAGAGGTGTAAGGCAACTTGAGCTCTTACCAACATTGAGACGTTTTGAAGCCTTAGTCTCCCGAGGACGTATCCTGAGTTTGATCCGAAAGTTGAAAGGTGCAGTTTAGAGACTGTGAGACGATGATTTGTCCAGCACTCCGTGCTGCACATGGTGAACAAACGAACTGTCTGTCTGTCTCTCTTCCTGACAATGACGTAGTCCTGATCCTTGTTTTCTTTTTGTTCTCTTTGTTATTTCGACCGCATGTGTAGGGTCATTATCAGCCACGGTAAACTGGCTAGGGAAGGGTGGAGCAGGCAACATTTGGGATATCTTTTTTTAATCCGCTCCTCTTGCCATGGAGGTGAGCAGTACGTTCCTAAAGAGGCTGCTCAGTCGCACAGGTGGCTGCCGAACTGCAACGCTGCTCTGGTCGGAGAAGAGCGGCCGTATGGCCTGTGCTGCCTGTGTGCAGGTCCGCGTCTACCGACTTCCAGTGAACCCGCACCTGTCACATTTGTTGCTCGCCTGTCGCCACAGGGCTTTGGGGTGATAATAGAAGGGATAGAAGATGATCAATGACCTGCGCGATCAGTTTGATTAAAATGAAGAAGGGTTGCGCGTCACCGACCTCATCTCTCGCCCGCAACCATTTATATCAGTTGGCAAGACAGATGTCAGGAAGTCTGGAGATTGAGACAGATACAGCGGATGACCAAGATGTGCTATATGTGCCTTGGCTTGCTCCAAGCATTTCAAGTTACTTGCTGTGTCTGCCTTCTCTGCTGAACCATGACGTTTTCCTCCGCAGAGTTCGCCTGTGCACAGTCTTTACATGCGTTATAGGTAGACAAGTCCTCAATTAACAGGGTTTGAGACCCGTCAGCGCTTTGTGTAAAGAGTGCTCTCCTAATGTTGCTTAATTTTGATGTCAAAAATATATATTATATTACACGTTTAACTTAGATGAAGATACAAGTTACCATTATCACCATGGTTTAGCATGAGATTAAATAAATAAAACATTTTACGTAAAGGTCTGACATATTCACAATATTTTTGTTAAGTAAAGAAAAAAAATATACGCACAGGTTAAATGAAGGAAATTTTCATTTTTAGGATAGAAATAAAGAATTACTACTAAATCAAGTTGTATATTTGTTACTGAAATAATGTTTTGAAATACTAATACATATGTACGTGGTAAAACTTCTTTAAATAAAATGACCATGCAATACGTTTTTGGTGTGAAAATTATCACAGTACTTAGTAATTTCTTTCCTTTGATCAAAATTTCAAAATTGCGTATTCCACTTTTATGATCAAGGGTAGAATTATATACCTATATAATGTAGACGGCTCAATACAGAGCCAATATTGAATAATAACTGAACAGGGTAATAACGTGGTCTGCATTCAAAAGAATTTTCAAGAAAATATCATCCAAAATAAGATGGAAATTGTGTATTGAAAAACCAACCTTCTTCTTTCAAAGACACAGCTGAGAGAAAGAACAAGTTGGGTTGGTGTATATAAACAGTTGATACACCATTAAAGCCACAATCAATTGAATGCTATCATACATTTTCCGAAGGTAGAGATGTATGTCTTTCAAAAATTAACTATGAAAATTATTCACCCAGATGGTACCGATACCGAGAAATTCATGGCCTGGCTCATGGACTAAAGGGGGGTATAAAAACAACGTGTTAAAGACGATCCTCCTCAGTTGAGCATGTGGTTAAGTAAACGACAGTTTGGCCAGCGAATTCCTAGAATATTAGAAGAAGAAGACATGGAGATGGAGATGGACATTGACAAATTTGCCTTATTAGAAAAGAGAATGACGGAACCTATGGGGGATCACAAAGCTCCTCAACAAAGAAGAATGGAGTTCAAAACACTGGATCCGGAACCTAGGAATGAATATTTACCCCTGCATGAGCCTGTGAAGGATCCTAAATTTCCAGACAGATGTTACAGGATAGCCATTAATTGGACTTTCATCATTTCAGAGCCCAAAGAAGAAGCAGATATAGACATGTTTCTGAGCAACGAAGATGATTTCTTCTTCGGTTTCCAGTATTTGATTTTAAAAAAGGAAAGGCATCCCTGGACAGGAGAACTGCATAATCAGGGGATTCATTCAAATGAAGGAACCCGTAGGAGGACTGGATATGTGTAGAGTTCATATGACTGCCAGATTTGCTATGTCTTACAGTACCCCAGAATTAGAAAGTATGTTTTACAAGCAAGGAGGTGACTATGAAGAATATGGAGTTTTGAAACCTGAGGAGAGAAACAAAGAACTGGACCCCAGAAATTGGATAGGATGGGAGATAGGAGCTTGGAAGAAACTGAAGTATTGAAGCTAGAGCAGCTTTAAAGAAAAAGTTCTTGAAGTATGTGAGTTACTCAAGATGTGGAATAAAAAAAAAAATTTTGAACTTTTTTTTATTGTTGTTGTTGTTGTTGTTCTATAAAAACAAGGGTGTTTTAAAAAAATAGATTCATTTTACATCATGAGTCTCCAGGAGATACAAGGTGATTTACTTCACTGTGAGGTAGAAGCCATTGTTCATCAATGTAATTGTTTAACTGTAAAAGCTCATGGATTGAGTCAAAGTATTGCAGAGAAATTCCCACAAGCCAATCTCTATGCCACCCGCAGACCTCTAGGGACTAGAAATTTGCCCTAGAAGAAGATAGAGGAATTCCAGGCACTATTAAGGTGTTCCCTCACAAACACCTGTGGTCATTTGTTTACTAGCTCAATGGGATTATGGAAAAGCAAGTCACCGACCTAAAAGAATTTCCACATATCAAGACACCCCACAAAATAGAGAGCAATGGTTTCAAACTTGTTTACAAGAAATGGGGAAATTTACCTTACCAGACTTATGCTTTTCCTTATAGAATAGGGTGTGGGCGAGCCAAAGGAAATTGGACTCATTATAGACAATATATTGAACAATTTGTACACGCTTATGACAAACAGGTGTACATTCTTCATCAACATTAAGTGTATGTGTATGTATGTTGTTATTGTTGTTTTGATGAAAAAAATAAATTTAAAAATGTGTCTATGTGTTTTATGTGAATTTATTAAAAAAGGGACTCTTTTTCCTATTTATTATTATTTAAAAAAGTTTAAAAAGTTAAAAGAAAAAAATTTAAAGTTAATTTTTAAAAAAAGTTTAAAAAATTTATAAGTTTAAAAAAAATATATAAAAGTGACCTGGTGTTAACTTGAGATACACACAACGTTTCTTTTTTGACTGTATATGAAGGTACTCTTTTCTAAGACACACACAATGTTTCATTTTTTTGACTGTATTTTTAAAAGATCATTTTTTTTCTAAGATACAATCGTTTCTTTGACTGTATTTTTAAAAAAAAAAAGATCATCTTTTTTTTCTAAGATACACAAATCGTTTCTTATTTATCGACTGTAAAGTAGGCATATTTTCTAAACAGTTGGGTGGCCGTAAAAACGGCCGGTTTTTTTGGGGTTATTTTTTGTTTTTTTTAATTTTTTTTTGGTTTTTTTTATAATTTTGTTATCCAGTGGGGCCCCGGTAGGTTTTACTCGTTTAATAGCTGCTGGACCATCGCTCCGAAGGCTATATCTGAATCGGAATCTTAACTGTCATCCCCGTCCCCTCTAAATTCTGGTCTTCTAGTCAAGGGTTGTATAACAATCTCGGCGTTTCTGCATAACGGGCAAGGCTGGTTCCTGTCTATAATCCGGGCAGCGCACAGAAGGCATGCAGGTCGCTGTAGACACCGGCTACATACAAAATTATTTTCTTCATCGTCTTTGATGCACAACGTGCAGAGGATCCTTTGGGTGGGCACGGAGAAACCCCATGGCGGAATGCGTCCCTGGTTCCTCGCCTGGCTCTGTGGTGGTGCTGGAGCAGCAGGTCTGGGTGGTCGTGGTGGCGGCGACCGGGATGGTGGTCTCCTGTAAGGGTGGGCCCTCCTCTGTCGGTGGTTGTTGTTCAGTTGAATACGGGCCATATTAATCCTCATCACTGCCTCCCCGTGTCCAATCTTCTTACAAATACAGCTCTCAATAACGATGCCTGGAATAAGGTAGAGGTCTTCATAGAATACACGATCTGTCATGTTGTATGATAACTGGAATCAGCTACGAAGGAATGACACCGAGCTCTCGGGAGCGTCGGTATTTATGCACAATACCAAACGATAGTCAAATATCGCGGCAACATCGATAATCAATCATGTGATCAAAATCGTGATATGTGATAGGATAGCACAAAAAAAAAATCGCTTTTGGAAAAGCAAACGATAGTCAAATATGGTGGCAACATCAATAATCAATCATGTAATCAAAAATCGTGACATGTGATAGGATAGCACAAAAAAAAAACGCTTTTGGAAAAGCGCCACCTAACGTGTTATACATGAAATCATTGTAAATAAGTGATAAACTTATCAATATTCATCATCTCCCCAAATTTTCTGTACACAATACAATATAAAACAAGATAACAGTTAAATCATCGAATACTATATATATTAAACAACTTTCAATCATTAATTTCAATCATACACAATGTTTATCCAACTATTGACCACATCAAACAATCAACATTCGACCATAAATTTATCGACTACATTAACAGTGACGAGGCGAAATCTAGGGAACCCGAGTGTATAAAGATGACGTCATACATAACATAACACTGACGTTGTATTACATGATTTTATTTTTAAAGACTAACAAAGCTTCTAACTGTCGAATTCTCCTCCGGAATCGTATTCGATCCGCTACTAATTGCATCCAGGGACTTCTCCGGTCTTCGGGGGTAAATCGTAGATTTGATTGAGGCTGGTATTAAAAGTCATGATTTCCTAGCCCGTGTGAAATTTCCAGCCATTTTATTCCTATTGAATACATATTTCTCCATCGCATCTATTTCCTCCCACAGTAAAATCAGTTTGGCCGCTTGGGGATGGGTCAGGAAACTGTACGGCTTTCCAAAATAATTTGGGTCAGGTTCAGTCCGTACCATTTCTGGGGCAGAATTGTTTTCATATGTCGACATAGAAAATGTATGGTAGCTAGCTCCCCATGGTCGCATGATGTGATAAGGCTAGGCATTGTAACCACAAATCCTGAGGGGTTTCCATGATAGTGGTCGCTTCCTGAAATACTTGTTCTGCCTCCGGGGGAAGAGCTTCTTGGTGGTTCTGTGCCCATCGTACTAAACAATCATACCCATCTAAAATCAGAGAGTGAGTGTGTATCAGGGTTGACATGATAGTCGATTGTGAAGAAAGGACCAACTTTTCTTCTATTTATACCCCTGTAGAAAACGTAGGTAAAACGTATTTTTGCACACGGCCCTTACAGATCCAACAGGTATAGAAAACGTAGGTAAAAGGTTTTTTTTTGCACACGGCCCTTACAGATCCAACAGGTATAAAAACGTAGGTCTAACGTATTGATGCACACGGCCCTTACAGATCCAACAGGTATATAAAGCAAAACTGGGATTTGACGATCAGCTTCGTTGACATTTCGAACTTGACAGACGTGAAAATATTATGGCAGAAGCAATGATGAATCTCCAGACAACCCTAGTTATGTGACACCTGAAGGGTATGTAGGAGCCCCCATGCCAGAGTCACAGGATGCAGTGGGATTGGATTTGGGCATGTATAATCTTCCAGAATACATGAATAAAGAAGATATGAGCATCTTGACTACAACCTGGATGGGATTGTTAACATGCTGTCTGGTATTGACAACACGCTAAATTACATGAACAACAAGGTGAGTGATCTTGACAACAAGCTGACTGATCTGAAAACTTTCAACACCAGTGAATTTTGTTTGATTGGCCAAATTATCCAAATTAGAATTAAAAGTCACTAACATGCAAGACAAAATGAGAGGAGGAGGAAGCTCTTACCAGAAAAAAGAGGGACAAGGGGGATCCAGAGAGACTAAGAAAACCAACGACGGATCCATGCTACATCATTCTGTAAAAAGTTAAAAAACCAGACAGACGGATCCATGCTACATCATTCTGTAAAAAGTTAGGGCATTGGGCCCCAGATTGTCCCAAGAAAGATTTGTGCTACAAGTGCGGAAATTGGGCATTGGGCTAAAAAGTTCAAGGATGAGGAGGAGGATCACAATTCGTAAAAGAAGTACAAAAACTGGAGAAAAAGCCTCAGGAACCAAAGACTACAGGGACCCACCAGACCAAACCCTTAGTGAAAGAAGGAGACAAAAAAGAGAAAAAGGAACACAACAGAGAAATCCAGGCCCCAGCACTACTCACAAGAGGAAACTATCCCTGATGACCGATAAGACCCAAAAAAGAAAAAGTAAATTCTGTATGTATTTTGATTCTGAATAAAATCTGTGTTCTTGTCTGTCTTTGTTATTGTTATTGTTTTCAGAAAATCCAGTTCAAACTGGCTGGCTGGCTGGCTAGACTTTTTGACTGTGAATGAAATCGTGAAGTCATAATCACATTCTTGAGTCGCTGCCAAAATCGTAGTAGCAGCGTATAGTAAAAAAAATATATACAGTGTAAACACCCCTATAGGACATAGGGGTGTGTACTGAATTGACCCAGCTATTCCCCACCCCAAGGGCTGTACTGAGTTGACCCGGCTATCCCCCAGGGGGACTGTACTAGTTACCCAGCTATCCCCCAGGGCCGAAAGTGCACTCAGTTGACCCGCCTATCCCCCCAGGGCCCATGTCCTAGATATTGACCCGCCTATCTAGGCGCCTTATACTACTTATGGCATTATTAATATTAGTCATATCATACTTTGAAAATTTAAGGGGGGTGCCCCACGCCCCCTTAAATCAGCCAGTGGGACCCTCAGTCTATTTATCTTTTACCCAAATAGATCTATTCGTATTTCTCTAAATAAATTTAATTTTACATAAATAATAAAATATGAAATAAGCTTTCCTAGAAAATAATAATAACGCACCCTCTTTTAAAAGAAGAGAGGCTCAGAGGCCATATCGCTGATATAAGCAACAATTCACTTAACTTTGATAAACCTAACTTTACAAAATCAAAAAGTCTTGTCCGTCCTTATATATTGATATCTTTTAAACTAAGGATGTATTCAATAATTTTAGCATATGAAGTAAAAACAAAAAATTTAAAAATATATATTTTTCG
>NW_026921864.1:0-10135 GCF_032062105.1 Saccostrea cuccullata | reverse complement strand
TTTTTAAATCAACATAAGGTCGCTTGCTCTTAATACCGAATATGGTTTCATAGTGATACTAATAAAAATAGTTAGGGAATTAAGGGACAAGATATTTCGCCTTTTTTCTTTTTTTCAAAATCTTGTATTATATGTATTTCTTCAATTAAATCAACGTTTTTAAAAAAAAAAAACGCAACTTTTACTCACAGTAGATGAAAAGTTACAAAATATGAAATTTGTAATGCAAAATATATTTCATTGAAAAATGCAGTTGTACATGTATATCAAATACTTTTTTTGAATTTTTTTTTTTTACAAAGAAATGTTTTTTTTACAATTCGGAAGTGTGGTTGGTGTTTGAAAATTCCATTCTTAGTTAATAAACTGTGATACATTCCGCAAAAGGATTTTCAGCACAAACTGAAATTTAAATTCTGTATATTTTATATATACATATATATACATGTAGTTGTATGAAAATATATATAAATAATTTCTGACTTGAATTGGTATTTCAAGCAAAAGTTACATTTGAATTAAGATTACTTCTAGTATTTGATATTAAGAAGAAACATTATTATTTTTCTTCAAAATAACTTTTCGGATTTCTGGTTTATTGAAGCATTGAAGTGATATTTTTGGGTGTTGTCGGTCCTATAACACACCTTGCTTTGTCGAAGAATTATCATACTGTGCTTATACCGCAATTGCTACCCATTAAAATCCAGGAACAGTTGCTATCCATTTTTTTTTATTGACTTAGGTCATTAACAGGCGAGATTTGCTGTAGAGTCCAGGAGTAAGAAGTAAATCATGTAGTCGCCGGTTCAAATCTATTTCGGGCCACTTAGGTTTGTATTCCATTGAGAGGGTATAACCGCGATGCCATGTCAACGTAGCTGTAGGCACGAAAATGAACACTCATTCCTCACTGGAGTTCAGTGCTCGGGTAGTTCTCAAATTGCAGCCCTCCAACGACAAGTTGAGGTTTCTGGATATGATGTTAAATTCTGGAATGTGAAATTTAATAAACAAAGAGTTTTGTTGTAGTACTTGCAGGTACATTTGCTGTCGAGTACAATTTTCAGTTCCCTTGTTGTTCTATAAATGATCAGTGAAACACCTTATTCCTTATTCCTAACATGTAAATACAATTTTTTTTTACTTTTCACTTTTCAATGTCGAGAATTAAATCACCCACTAGTTTACCTGCAATGGAGACTTAAACTGCCATAGAGGTAGACAAAAAAATCTTTTTCAAATAATGCTAATAAGGAATTCAAAATGTCAAAACCATGTTAACATTAATCTTCTGCACAAGTGAATTTGAAATGCCATACTTGTGATCTTTGAGCATGCCTGGTTCTTTTTTTTTTTATTTTTGCTTCTTGTTAACTTATGTTCTTTTTCTGTTTGCTCCCTTTATACTTTTTTCTAATCTTAATAAAATAGATTCAATTGATATATATCATATATATATTTTCGGCAATTCATTTACTGAAAAATCATTTCCACTATTGAAGGTGCACACATTGGTCATTAATATAATATTTCTGTCAAGTAAATCATGAAATGTTAATTGTGATGGAACAAATGAAGGGTATATCATTTCAATTTCCTTATACATGCGTCCTAAACTCAAGAACTTAGTTTAAAGAGGTTATAATTCTACAACCAAGACACGATTGTAATTTAAACAACAGGAGGAACGATGAAAGTGATATTAGTGATTAATCATAAATGTTTGTTTTATTTCAGTAAATGTCCATTGTTTCTTATCATGTTTTAGTATTATGACATTGTGAAGATATTTGTATTCATATACCAACAATATTAAAGACATCGAAACAGACTTGTTTATACATTGGTTATATGTCCGAAAGCAAAATATTTTTAAAAACATTAACGGTTTCCAAGAACATATAGAATAATAAATGTTGTTCCAATATTCCCACAAGACGGAGTTAGAAGAATGCACTTTAAAAAACGGTAGCTAGTTTTATTATCTTCTTCTTTACATGCAAGATCATTTTAACAGGTACATAAGACATTTCCGATGAAAGTTTCGGGAAAGTGCGTGCATATAACGTGTTGGAAAAGACGATAATATACATCAATTAAGTGTTTTAACAATAATTTCCAAAAAAAAAATCATTTTTGGATGATGCTAGCCCTCCTTACCTCTGGTTTTCATTTTCAATAGAGTAAAAATTTCGTCTTTAATTTTTTGTAGTGTTTCTAGCTAGTATATAAACATGCATATATTGATATAAATGTAACCAAAGTCTATACTTAAAGTTTGCCCTCTCTTTTCTGACAGGACATAGGCTATATATCTCTCTTTTGTAAGAGATAAACTACAAAAAATTAAATAAATATCAATTTATTATCCTGCAAGGAAACTCTGGATTTGTGCGTTTTGTTTTTCGGTTTTAATATTCCTATATACCTGGCATTTGTTTCTTCCTCGCATTCGCTATATTAAAGGTTTACGGTTGATAAATTTTGTAATAATTCTATGCAGGAAGCAGCTGACGATAGTATGACATGTTGAATGGCACTTATTATCCATAGACAAAGGCGTTTAGAGACCAGATAGCAATAAACAGAAAAAAAACTCCATTTTTGTGAATGTATATACATGTGTATGTTCTAACACACAAGATCCATGGAGGAAAACCTTGCAAGATATATTTCTTTCACATCTGCTAAGGGTGGAGAGAGAGAGAAAGAAAAAATGAGAGATAACGAAAAAGAAAAATATACAAAATAAAAAGGTTTTGAATGTTTTTGTTTTTTTTTTTCCATATTATGTTTTAATAATTTATGTTTTGCATGTTCGATTTTGCCAGTGAAACCATGAGAAAGAAAACAAAAATGAACCCCACTGTTTGTATGTATATGTTTTAAAACATGGTTTGTTCATTAATAGCTTTCCTCTTCTAAAAGTACACGTGCAGTGAGTTTCCGTTAACATTTCCCGTCGGCGCTTGCTACATGAGAACAACATCCTTTCAACATCCGCTAATCATTTATTGTATAAATCAACATTACATCGCTTGCTCTTAATACATCTATAAATAAGGTTTCATAGTGATTCCAATTAAATAAATAAAAATCCTGAAATATCTTTGTGGGTTTAACATACATGTAAAGCCCATTTGTTTTTAGATGTTATGGATATGGTTAAGGGACCAGATATTTCGCTTTTTTTTCTTTTTTGAAAATCTTTATTTTATGTTTTTTTCAATTAATTCAATGTATGTTTGCAAAAACGCAACTTTAACTCACAGTAGATGACTATACTTAAAAAATATGAACATTGTAAAGTCCATGTACATGTAAATATATTTATATATTACACTGAGAAAAACAGTTCTATGTTCTATAATTACGTTTTGCTAACTGGTTTATTACAAAAAAATGTTGTTTACAATTTTATTACGAAGAAATAGTTGTTTACAATTTGGAGGTATGGTTGAGTACCATTGCAAACATTTAAATGTAATTATGGGAATGAAACACTGTTAACTTATATTAATTGATACGATGATTATTCGGTATATCAAAGAGAAGATTTAATGGAAGCTTTAATTTTCAATTGGTAAATTCTTAAGAAAAATTGTAATGTGCAATTAAGATAAAATGTTTGCAATAAAAACGGAATAAAACGTCATTTTATTCTGAGTGATGACTTTTTGCAGAGCATAAATGGTAAAATGGACAGGCAATATGTTTTTTTATTATGGCCTTAAATATCTAACTGTTAAATAATATCATTCAACGATGAAATGATGTGAAATTTTTATGCATTGAAATATTATTCTTGCTGTCAGCTAAATCAGCTGAATCATCATTAGCTGCAAATCTGTAGCTCTCTCTCTTTGAAAAAAATTCGAAAAGATAAAGCAGAGAGCTACACATGTACAGATCCAAGCGTTGTAAAAACTTTCGATTTAGGCCGCCGAATTTTGTCGCTACTTTAGATATTATTTCGTTGTAGTTGTTGCTTTTTCTGGCTTTTAGAATGGTATCCGATTATTAATTTAATATTCAAGTCTTATTTGTGGTACTTAATTTCCATTTTAACAGTCCGAAACAGTCCTGTACATGTAACTATATATAGTTTTTTAATGTCGGTTTAAAGGAGTCCCATTTCGACGTCCGTCACCAGAAATGACCTTTAGTTAGCGCGGAAAGTTAAGTAAATTATCAGGAATGAGGGTTAAATGTATGTTCATTATAAAATACCCGAAATGAGCGACGAAATATCGGCGGCATAAATCAAAGGTTTTTGCAACGCTTGGATCTGTATGTTATGCTAGGCTATCTATATATGAAAGACAATTGTTTCGTCAGTGGAAAATGAGTTTTGAATATATATTTATTGGGATTGAGCGCTATTGCTTCTCAAAAATATGACTTGCATTTAATTCCACATACATGGGTGATATTTACAAGATTGATACTATGATTTCTTTTCAAATCAGTTTGTCTAACGATCTGCTGGATTTTCCATGGGCAACAAATTATGGTCATTCTCAAAAAAGTTGACAAATTCGACGGACTATATTAAAAAATATACCAGGAAAAAAAATAGCTGTTGTACGAGACTTACCCCCACATCCGGATATATCGATATTTAATCTTTTACCGATTACTCTAATTTATGTATCGACTATACGCATTTTATTACACATAATATTATTGCAATGAACTCAGAATAAAAGAGAGCATAGAACTGTCACATCTACTTCGTATTTAGTTGTTCTGATAATTATACATCAATCTTGTTATATTAAAAACATTTATTGCATCTGCTCGTATACTTGCTACACTAACATCATCCCATAGTGGTCATATTTGGAATAACTAGACTTATTGGTAACCTGTCATTTCATGTCTCTATCGTAGGCAAATTAGGCCAGCCAGTCTAGACGTTTTTGCTTCAACAAAAATATGATGATTTTGCAAGCGACGATTTGATTGGTTGATAGAATTTGAACTCAGATGTGACCCTCTATTGGATGTTGCGAGAAGTTAGTGTAGCGAGTTTGCTAGCAGATCTAATATTTAATTTTACATGTTTTAATTAATGTGATTTTAAGCTACACAAGTAGGCCGCTGCACTATCAACAAAAGACATTTTGAAAAAAAAAATGATATGTTTGACGTATAAATATTTCACAAAATGAAATATTAGGCAATTGGTGTCTTGATTAATATTTGAATACAACGTTAATTGAAGTGTCAAACTTGCATGGAAAAGAGAAAATTGTGATTTTGGGTGAATTAATTTTTTTTTTATCTGTTGTTAGTACGTATTCTTTATAAGTGTACTTAAAAAATTCTTGTATTCAATGTTTATATGGGAAAAATTTGAAAGGTGAAATAACTTAAAAATCATTGTTTTTTTTTTTTAAGAAGGACGTGTTTCTAAGAAATTATCAAACAATAACAAATAATTTATGAATAAACACAATTTATGAGGACATCAGAAGATGGATGAATTAAGCAACACAGAACTGAGTGTCAATCATGTAGTTTAATATCTAATTTTAAATCGGAAGATTGTTTTGTAGCTCTAAGATCTTTTTTTGTAAATGTCTTTACGCTAGGGCAATTTATCGGGGCTCCTAGATTTTAAAGCATAAGGGATATGGAGATAACGAACGATATTCAATATCAAAGTCCATTAAACAATACAATATAGTGGCAGAGCAAACACGGATCTCTAAAACATCAGAGTTGGGATCAGGTGTCATGGAGGATATGAGCATCCCAGGCCGATCAGTCACACCCGCCATGTGCTCGTTGTCATGATCGGGAAATAACGGAAAATCCGTCGTCAATTCAGTGCATAAATGATAGACTAAGAATTACACAATTTTTACAAAAATAACCTGATTATAATTTTAAATATTTACATTTCCAATGTCTTTGTCCGAGATAAAATTACCAATTGTAAATGTAATTTATTTCCTCATGAATGTCTTGGCGCGGTTCCAAAAAAAAAAAAACGTGCAGGGCGGGACAACACCTAGAGAGAAGCAGGCTTGGAGCCCGTGGATTGGCGGAATCAAAGCATGTAAATATAAGGAATAAGTGTCTTATTTTTCGAATTCATGAAGATGATCAATGGATTGGCTTGTGTGATAATTTTATGCATAAACGCCTTCGGCGTTTATGCAAATTATCACACAAGCCAATCCATTGATCACTTCATGAATTCGAAAAATAAGACACTTATTCCTTAAATCAAAAATCAATAATACAGTCAATTTACAATTATTCTCATCTAAATTGATTTTCGTGGGGCAGTAGTCAGAGTGTTTCCCCAACAAAAAGACTATAGTTAACTATATTTTACTATAGTTAACCATGATAAACTATAGCAACAAATTTGACACTATGAAATCTTTGATGTACTATATTAAACACTATGACACTTTGCTTTACAATAGTGAACACTTTAACACTTTGATTTACTGTAGTGACAAAACTATGAAAACTTTAATTTCCCATGATGATCACAATGGAATTATTGATAAATCTATTATGGAAAAAGTTTGACCATACTTTTACTTTTACTATAGTGATAAAGAACAAGGTATGGTTTCTATACAGATCTTGCCCTGTGATTTTCTTAAAAAATGAAACTGGTATAAAAGATGAAAACTAATGCTTTCTGAATCATTGAAATTCCATGCAGAAAAATCATACAAATCATTTTTCTCCCAGTTTTTAAATGGTAATTGTGACGTCATAAACAAGCATATTTTCCCCGTATTTTCTTCAAAAGTTGTAGAAGACACCAATTTTCAACTGAATTTTCTTTCAGAAAATAATATGATTTTTTGTTGTTTTTTTGCACAACATATCAAACAATCAATGTGAGCGACGGCTGTGGACACTATTTTCTAAAGAAAATTATTCTTGAAATTGGCTAATTTGAGTTTTTTTCTCTTAAAAATACAGAAATGCACCACATTAATGACGTCATATTGGCAGAATGTTAATCCTCAGTGCCATATTCTTTTCTAATTTTTCACAGTCATATACTTAATTAATATTTAAGCCAGTTTCAAAACTTTTTGATAACATTACATTTTTTAAGGCACAGTTAAGCTAAAACCATACCTCCTTCTTTGAATTATAGTGATAACTTTGAAAACTTTGATTTACTACAGTGATAACTTTGAAAAATTTGATTTACTATGGTGACAACTTTCACATTTTGAGTTTTCTATAGTTTCTATTGTTAACTATAGCATTTTTTTTTGGGGGGGGGGGCGGTTAGGGCTAGTCCACGAGGGCTGTTCAATAAATAATGTCCTCGGTGCATGGAAAGAAGCAAAAGACGCTTTTCAATGACTTAGTCTTAATGATTTAACTTAATATTTTCTTTTAATTAAACCACATGTCCGTAAATTTTTTAATCCAATTTCTGATTGATTCTGATTGATTTTAAAACTCATTTTTGGGTATGACCTTTATCATACAGGAAAATGGCAGATCCTATGATTTCCTTGACTTGTTTCTCCCTTCTGAAACGTGTTTTTTTTCAAGTTTGGAAATAGAAACAAGTCAAAAGGTCAAAGATCTGGTGAATATTTTAATGTATAAAAAACATTAACTTTCTGTTTGTCCCCAAAACTCTTTTACTCTTCAGGCCGTGCGGGTTAGGACGCCGTCATGAAAAAATTTAATGTAGTGGATTCCTGATTTTGGGTCCTTCCTCTAATAAACCTTTCGATTTTATGCACAAAATTTGCTTTCTAGACTCCTCCAGAAATTAAACTGTCTCCCCGAATACGAATTTGAACAACAGTACCACTAATATTTAAGAAAATTGCATATAAATCTGTCTTTGTGCTCTTGCAATTCTTTGCTCTTGTCAGACCTGAGGTGTTTTTATCAAGTACATCTTAAGGTAAATTTTGTTTTGAGGGTTTTAAGCAATAGATTCGAGTTTCATTATCTGTTTGAATTTCAAACAAACGTGGATAACTACAATGACTGATATTTTAAAATAACTGTTAAGACGTTCGTACACTGGCGTTTTCATTCATTTTTTTCAAAATATAGGATAACCTTTGAGTACTAAGCTTTTTAACTGTCAAAGGTGTCTTAAAAACAGTGTAAACTACTCCCGAAATGATGTCTATCAAATTTGTTATGTGTCGTAAAGTCAATCATACATCATTAAATATTATCTTTTGAAATTTGGCAAACAGTACATAAGTTGTTATATTTTTTGTTGGCAAGGACGGTTCCCATTTTTAATGCCCATTATATGATTTTTTTATCATTGAAATCAACCTGCTCATTTGTCTATAAAGCCGGCATTGATTGCTGTAAATTTCACATATTGCATTGAATATTTCTTTGGGATTTTTAACAAGTTTTACAGCAGCTTTGATGAAGCTTTTATTTTCACTCTAGTTTACTGATCCTTTACCATTCATTTATAATGCAGTGTCTCGAATAGCCCTTGTTTTTAAGCTTCTCACAATGAAACTATTTGATGAAAAGTGGTCACATAAACTGTTATAGATTCATTAAAGATTCAATTATGAGAGAAAGTCAAGCTTAATATCATATGATATCTGTATTGTATGTTATACAGTTCAAGACATTATTTATTGGACAGCCCTCGTAGAATAGCGGATTAAGGGTGATTCCCTTTCATCTTGGGTTCGAATCATCCTGTAAGAAAAAAACACTGATTTATCGAGTTTAAGCCGAGGAATTATTTGCATTGGTGATTCGACGCAAAAGATCCTCAATGTTTCAGAGGATGAAGTACAAAATGTACGAGGGCAGTTCAATAAATAATGTCATGATCCCAATGACATACAACATAGAAATCAAAAGATATTAAGCTTGACATTCTCTCATTATTGAACCTTTAAAATTGAAATTAATTCATTAAAGCAGTAAATCTTGTTAAGAATCCCAATTAAATATAAACTGAAAGATGTGAATTTGGAGCAACTAAAGTCTGTTTTATACACTCATGAGAAGGAGGATTTCAATGAACAAAAATGATATAATGGGCATCAAATATGTGTACCATCCCTGGCAACAAGAACTTACAACAAGATATGTACTGTTTGCGAAAATTCAGTAAACTATCACTAATTATGTCTGATTGACTTTAAAACACATAGCAAATTAGATAGGCGTCATTTTGGGGGTAGTTCACAATGTTTTAAAGAAACATTTGACAGTTAAAAAAAAAACTTAATACTCAAAGGTCACCCTATGCTTTGAAAAATGAGTCAAATCGTGTAACAAAATCTAAACAATTATTCTTTTAAAAAATCAAATTAATGTACTCATCCACGCTTGGAAATGAAATTAAAACAAATGATGAATCTTGAATCCATTGCTTTAAACCCTGAAAATGAATTAAAAATAAGATGCACTATCCAAAACAGCAAAGTCCTGAGAAGATAAAAAAAACTGCAAGAACACAAAAACAGTTTATATCCTATTTTCCTAAATATCAAAGATCTCTTTGTTCAAATTTTTAATTGGGTAGGCAGTTCAGTTTCTTAAGGAGTCTAGAAAACAAAACTCGAAAAGTTTATGAGAGGAAGGAACCAGAATCAGGATTCACTACATTTAATTTCTTCATGACGTCGTCCAAACCCACAGGTCACGAAGAGTAAAGGAGTTTGGGGGATAAACAGAAAGTTAATGTTTTGTCACACTAACAATATTCGCCAGTTCTTTCAATCTTTGACTTGTTACATTTCAAAAACTACAAAAAAAAACCATCTTTCAGAAAGAAAAAAAAACAAGTACAGGAAATCCAAGGATGTGAAATATCCCAGTATACGAAGGGACATACACAAAAATATGTTCTAAAATCAAATAGAAATTGGATAAAAATGTTACGAATATATCTAAGTGAAATCATTGAAATTTTTTTTCTTTCTTTCCGAGCACTGATGACTTTATGTATTGAACAGCCTTCGTTAGTCTTCTTTTGCAACCCTATAGCGGCAATAGCTGGAGTCTCAATACGATTAAATATCTTTGTATGCAAAGAGAGATAACTAACTGGCATACTTTGTAATAAATCATTAAAATCCATGTTGGAAATAACAAATATCAATTAGACGGCTCAGTGTCGGGTACTGGA
>NW_026921863.1:0-10157 GCF_032062105.1 Saccostrea cuccullata | reverse complement strand
TTAGGGTTGGGTTAAGGTTAGGGTTAGGGTTAGGGGTTGGAGTAGGGATAGGGCTAAAAGCGAAGATGAACTATCTAGGTCATGAACTATCTAGGTCAAATGAAATGAAAGTGGAAAGTGAAAGTCACAGAGACATGCAAAAGTAAAGGAAAAACTGGAATTTTCCGAAGCTTATAACTTTCTTATTTAAGGGTTAGGGTTAGGGTTTGGGTTAGGGTATAGGATAAAAACGAAAATGCCCGTGGATAAAAGTGCCCAAGTAGGTCAACGGAGATTAAAAGATTAAGAAAATGAAAGTGGAAAGTGAAAGTCACGGGTAGAAGCAATAATAAAGGACAAAGTGGAATTTTCAGAAGCTCATAACTTTCTTATTTTTTATCGGATCAAGACGAGTTTGGTGTCGTTGGAAAGGTAAGAAAACGGACAAAATGACTAAATCAGACACTTGAAACCTTAGTGACAGGAAAAGGGAGAAAAATAGCTTCTTATCTACACCGAAGAAATAAACAAATGGAGAGTTTGAAAGTGTCAAATGTTAGCATAAATATTTTTAAACTTTTTGCACTGTAATAATTGCATTAAAGTAGATTATTTGTTGAATTAACAAAATTTAGCATAATTGTACTTGTTCGCAATACTCAGTAAGTCAAAAAATTATGTCGTGACTTAACAAGAGAGACTTAAGTGATTTCGAGATGTCGCGACTCCTAATTTGTCCTTATTTTTATCGATAACGTATTAACCTTAAATTTGTTGGTTTATAATTACACGGTTTACATAGACGAAAGAAAATCAGTCTTATTTCTACTTAAACTCCCCGTATATTTAAGCAATTCAAGGAAAATGAATATTTGTTGGGACTTAAAAAAAATTAACAACAAATGCTTCTTACCTCTGAGCAGAGGTCATGTGGAGGGAAGCTGTCAAATATTTCTTTTTGTTTCAGGTTATTCATATTCAATGGAGGTTGATTTTCCTGTAATATGAAATATAAAATGATATTTAAGAAGTGTAATATGTACTGTGGGATCTCCAGTATATTGAGACCCGCAAATGATACAATAAATGCCTTACCCTTTTTATCCTGATCCGTACTGATCCACTGCCACTGGTAGACTAACCACGAGCATCAGCGCTCGCCATGATATAGTTCCCCAAAGACGCTGAGTCATCGTCTTTGTCTTGGTCACTGCAACGTTTAATGTTACATAGCAAACAGAGTAGGAAGCATCAGATTGATAACTAATTTGCATATTATTAATTTGATCAAGGAAACTTCTACTACAATAACATTTCATGTTTCAAATTGTTCGCAATACTTAGTTAGTCGAAAAATGATGTCACAACCTCAGAAGAATTACTTTATTGATTTCAACATGTTGCGACACCTGATTTGTCCTAATTTCTGTTGATTTCATATAAAACTTGAATATTTTTATTTATACCCATGCGGTTAACTTAGAGGACTTTGGTGTCGTTGGAAAGCTAAGAAAACGGACAACACGACTAAATTTTTGACCATTTTCAAACTTCAATATCTGGAGAATGGCATGCAATCGACACACTGCTCTTATGTCAGTGATACACCCTTTTTTTTTTTTTTTTTTTTTTTTTTTTTTTTTTTTTTTTTTTTTTTTTTTTTTTTTTTTTTTTTTTTTTTTTTTTTTTTTTTTTTTTTTTTTTTTTTTTTTTTTTTTTTTTTTTTTTTTTTTTTTTTTTTTTTTTTTTTTTTTTTTTTTTTTTTTTTTTTTTTTTTTTTTTTTTTTTTTTTTTTTTTTTTTTTTTTTTTTTTTTTTTTTTTTTTTTTTTTTTTTTTTTTTTTTTTTTTTTTTTTTTTTTTTTTTTTTTTTTTTTTTTTTTTTTTTTTTTTTTTTTTTTTTTTTTTTTTTTTTTTTTTTTTTTTTTTTTTTTTTTTTTTTTTTTTTTTTTTTTTTTTTTTTTTTTTTTTTTTTTTTTTTTTTTTTTTTTTTTTTTTTTTTTTTTTTTTTTTTTTTTTTTTTTTTTTTTTTTTTTTTTTTTTTTTTTTTTTTTTTTTTTTTTTTTTTTTTTTTTTTTTTTTTTTTTTTTTTTTTTTTTTTTTTTTTTTTTTTTTTTTTTTTTTTTTTTTTTTTTTTTTTTTTTTTTTTTTTTTTTTTTTTTTTTTTTTTTTTTTTTTTTTTTTTTTTTTTTTTTTTTTTTTTTTTTTTTTTTTTTTTTTTTTTTTTTTTTTTTTTTTTTTTTTTTTTTTTTTTTTTTTTTTTTTTTTTTTTTTTTTTTTTTTTTTTTTTTTTTTTTTTTTTTTTTTTTTTTTTTTTTTTTTTTTTTTTTTTTTTTTTTTTTTTTTTTTTTTTTTTTTTTTTTTTTTTTTTTTTTTTTTTTTTTTTTTTTTTTTTTTTTTTTTTTTTTTTTTTTTTTTTTTTTTTTTTTTTTTTTGGGGGGGGGGGGGGGGGGGGGGGGGGGGGGGGGGGGGGGGGGGGGGGGGGGGGGGGGGGGGGGGGGGGGGGGGGGGGGGGGGGGGGGGGGGGGGGGGGGGGGGGGGGGGGGGGGGGGGGGGGGGGGGGGGGGGGGGGGGGGGGGGGGGGGGGGGGGGGGGGGGGGGGGGGGGGGGGGGGGGGGGGGGGGGGGGGGGGGGGGGGGGGGGGGGGGGGGGGGGGGGGGGGGGGGGGGGGGGGGGGGGGGGGGGGGGGGGGGGGGGGGGGGGGGGGGGGGGGGGGGGGGGGGGGGGGGGGGGGGGGGGGGGGGGGGGGGGGGGGGGGGGGGGGGGGGGGGGGGGGGGGGGGGGGGGGGGGGGGGGGGGGGGGGGGGGGGGGGGGGGGGGGGGGGGGGGGGGGGGGGGGGGGGGGGGGGGGGGGGGGGGGGGGGGGGGGGGGGGGGGGGGGGGGGGGGGGGGGGGGGGGGGGGGGGGGGGGGGGGGGGGGGGGGGGGGGGGGGGGGGGGGGGGGGGGGGGGGGGGGGGGGGGGGGGGGGGGGGGGGGGGGGGGGGGGGGGGGGGGGGGGGGGGGGGGGGGGGGGGGGGGGGGGGGGGGGGGGGGGGGGGGGGGGGGGGGGGGGGGGGGGGGGGGGGGGGGGGGGGGGGGGGGGGGGGGGGGGGGGGGGGGGGGGGGGGGGGGGGGGGGGGGGGGGGGGGGGGGGGGGGGGGGGGGGGGGGGGGGGGGGGGGGGGGGGGGGGGGGGGGGGGGGGGGGGGGGGGGGGGGGGGGGGGGGGGGGGGGGGGGGGGGGGGGGGGGGGGGGGGGGGGGGGGGGGGGGGGGGGGGGTTAGGGGGGGGGGTTAATTTGGTTTGGGTTGGTAGGTTAGGTAGGTTGGTTAATTAAGGTTGATAAGGGAATAGGTTATTAGTTGTAGTTTAGGGTTAGGTAGGTTAAGTTTGGTGGGTTAAATTAAGATAGGTTAGGTAGGAGGTAGGGAGAAGTTAAAGTTCTTTTTAGGGTTACATTAGGGTTGTTGGGTAGAGTAGGGTTGGTTAAGGTTAGGTTGGGTTAGTTTGGGAAATAGATATCGGCTAAGCTAAGTATGACATCTGGTCATAACACAGCTCAATGAAATAAAGTCAAAGGAACCGAGACTCTAATAGGAACGGAATTTAATTAAATCACTATTGAAGGTGGGATTGATAGGGTATAGATAAATTATCCGGGATTAATCAATAGTCAGTTAATTTGAAATGAAAGGGAAAAAATGTCACAAGAAGAATATAAAGGCAATTTGAATTTTCGAAGCTATACTTTTCTTTTTTATGAAAAGAGTTTGTGTTTGAAAGGTAAAAGGAGAAATGGTAAATTGGAAGAAAAGGACAGAAGGGAGAAAATATTTTTCTAAGGAAAAAAAATCTATGAACTTAATGTGTAAATGTAATAAATTTTTAAATTTTTCATGTAATAATTGCAAATAGATATTGTTGATTAACTTTATATGTACTCTTGCGGACTCTGTAAGTCAAAATTAATACTTACTCCAAAGATATTAAGATCAATGAAACTCAATCTGCTATTTAGGATTGAATAACTTAAATTTTGGTTTAATTACAGTTTCAGAAAGGAGCAGGTTTTCATCACCACCCGTATTTTAAGATAGGAAAATTTGGTTGGATTAAAGCAAGTTTTGGAAAAGGTGAGTGGAGGAACTGTAAAATTTTTTTGTTCAAGGTTATATATAATGCGTTGATTAGGTATAATATAAAATGAATAAAGTGGTAATGTACTGTGGGTAGTATCTAGGAAAGAAGACAAAGCTCCTTTTTCTAAAGTTCTGCCACTGGTAACACACGGTCAGGAATGCCAGTATATATCCCAAAGGGTGCAAGCAATTGTGCAATTTAGTTACAGCAACTGCTTAAATATTATTGCGAAATCTAGCAAGTTCATATGTAGTGAATGTAAGGAAAAAGTTAAAGTCAATTTGATTTGTTTAAATTTAACTGGAATTGTGAAAGGAAAAAATCTATCAATAAAATATATTTGTGCATGAAAGAAATTTCAACTAGATTTTATGAATTACAGTTGAAATTTGATATTTCTCATCAATAAATATGTCCAGCAAGCTTTGTGATCTATCCGACTTAGTTTGTTATGGAAAGTTGATAACGAATTTGTGTCTAAACGGTTTCAAGACAAGACGTATATGATAATCTCAAATTTAAGCAAAAGAAAGAAATTGAGTTAAATTACATTTCTTGAGGGTATGGAGGGAATGAGATTTTTTGTCAGGTTAGCTATCTGAGGTTGTTCGGTAAGGTAAATGGTTCAAGTTATTTATGGTAGTTATGTAACGTAGAAATTAAAGTTCTTAGTATCGATCGGGTTGGCAGCTAGACTACAGCTCAGCTGCGTTGAAGGCTGGTAGGTTTGTTAGGGCAGAAGTTAGTTAGGTAAGTAGGAGATAGGTTAAGATTGTTATTAGGATAAGGAAATAATAACATGAGCCTATTGAATAAAGTAGTGAAAATGAACCTCAAAATACATTGACAACTGACCAATTGTCTTTCTTTGGGTTTAAAGGTTTTATTTATAGAACCGAAAAGCCTTGGTGTCCAAGTAAGAAACGGAAAAGACTAAGAAGAAAAATATAGCGAAGGAATAAGGGCAAATGAAAGACTTAAACTTAAAGTTGATTGAAAAAGTTTCTGAAGGAGAACGACAATCTCAAGAATCAACCTAGACTGGAAGGTAAAATTTTCAATACGATTCAAAATGGAATTAAATTGAAAGTTACAAAATTTAAATTTTTACGTTGAATGTTAAAGTGTATCTAATAATTTAAGTTCAAGTCTTAGTCCCAAAAGTTATCCGTGAGAGTATTTGTCACTAAGTTTCGAGATGCGCGAAATCGTAGTTCAGTTTTTAAACGTATAAACCTTAAATTGTGTATAATTAACGGTCTTGCAGTAAAAGATATTCTATAAATCCGTAATTTACAATTCAAGAAAAGAATTTTGGATCAAAAATTAAAAGAATGCTTTTCTAAGTAGAGGTCTGGGTAGCTGTCAAATTTTCTTGTTTAGGTATTAAGGGGTTTCCGTAATGATAGAATGATTAAGTGTAAGTATTGGATCTGCAGTTGAGCGCAATGAGTCATATGTTACGGTTTTATCCTACGTATCAGCGGCTTGGTGTAACAGGCAGGTAGCTAGGTATTTTAGTTCCCAAAAGTGGTTCGTTTGTTTGGTCATAGTTAGTTAGATCAACAAGAGAAGTAGATTGTACGAATTAGATTTTTTTGTTAAGGAAACTTATCAATTTTGTTTCAATTGGAAACTATAAGCGAAGATAATGTGTCAAACCTCAGAATAATGAATGATATCAAGTAGTCACGATATGCAAAATAGAAAATGTATAAACTTATATTTTTATACTGGGTTAGGTGAGGTTTGGGTTGGGTAAGGTAAGAAAGGCACGATAAGTGAGCTAGTCAAGTGTAGAAAAGGGGAAAAGTAGTGTTAATAAGATGGTTAGAAATGAAAGTTGAGATTTTTGACTTATTAATATTAGGATGCAGAACGAGTGTCTTAGGTAGTGATAACCGACAGGGATCCTGAATGCAAAGAGTTTGCAGAAAATGTTCAAAGTGTATATAACATAGAAATAAAAAAGAGATTGAAAGGTGACAAGTTAAATTTAAATGCAGATATCATTAGAAAGTTAGGAATCTTAATTTCCAAACTGTTTCTGTAGGGTAATTATGGTCGGTAAGTTTCGGAAGGCGAAAAGTGAGAGTAGGCTAAATTAAAAGGTGGAAGATTCAGGATCATACAAAGCACGTGTCCCAGGGTTACCTATTTTTAAAGGTCGAATTTGTTGGAGGAAGAACGTCATGCAAAAGACAAGGAACTTTTCAAAAAGGTGAGGCTTTCTGACCGAACTCTTCGGAAATGCAAATGTCAAAGGGTGAAATGCAATTAAAGGATTTTAATTCAATCAATTTTCAATCTTGTTAGAAATCTGGCAATGCAGATTTAAGGTTGAAAGGCACTAATTAGTAATTTGGTAAACGCTGTAACCTAATTTTGTTAGAAAGCCTCAAAAAATGGCTTATTTTATTTACGCTTATAACTTCAAGTTGAATAGATTGAAAATCCAGATAAAGATTTTTGCTTTCAACTTTTGATTTCTTTTTCTTTGTCCTGTAAGAAATATTTGATAACTTAAAGTTAGATTCCAAACAAGAACTGAATGAAGCCATAAGTCAAAGAATGATGACAGAAAAAAGTAAACTGTAGAATTTAGGGGTAGTAGGGTAATAGTTAGAAGTTATAGAGTTAGTTAATGATAGGTTAGTAAGTAGTAGGTGGGTAGTTAGGGTTAGAGTTAGCTGTTGATTGGGTTTTAGGTTAAGGTTAGTTAGGGTGGGTTAAGTTAGGTTGGTGGTTAAGTTAAGTCAAGTAGTGGGCAGTTAGTAGGGTTAAGGGTTAGGTTAGGTTAGTTGGGTTAGTTGAGTTTTAAGTAGTTGGTGGTTGAGGGAAGCTAAGCAAAGAGGACTCTGGCTAAAATCAGTAATAATGAAAGTGAAATAAAAAATCAAAAGTAAGGAAACTGGAATCCGAAGCTTAAACTTCTATTAAGGGTTAGATTTGGTTAGTTGAAACAAATCCGGTTAAGTCAGAGGTAACGAGATTCAAGTAAGAAAATGAGTGGAAAGGAAAGTCGGGTAGAAGCAAATAGACAAAATTTTAGAAGCTCAACTTTCTATTTTTTAGGTAAGCGATTGGGCGTGGAATGGAAAGAAAGTGACTAAATCGCACTGAAACTTTGCAGAAAAGGGAGAAAGCTCTTTTCCAAATAAAAGTTTGAAAGTCAATTACTAAAATTTTAAATCAAAAATTGATTAAAGAGATATGTAATTAACAAAATTAGCATATTTATTTTCGCAATATCGTAGTCAATTAGTCGGATAGAAAGATATTAAGGTTGAAGCGGACTAATTGTTATTTGTGTTAGTTAGTAATGTTTTTTAAGGTAAAGCGAATTCAGTTAGATTACCCGAATTATTCAAGAAAAATATTGGTAGAAATTAAAATTGTCTACTTAGTACGGGTTGTGAGGATTAAAATTTTTAGGTCTATAAGGTGATTTCTAGAAAAAAAGTTAAGGAGGTAGTTGGGACAGAATGAGTGCAGGGTAGCAGATAAGGCTTAGGTTTGGGGTTGGTACTAGTAGGTAGGGTAGTAGCAGGTAGTGGTTAGTCCAAAGAGCGGTATGTTGTGGTATAGTTAGTTCTAGCTAGGTAGGAGTGGGTTGGGTAATTGGTAGGTTAATGTAGGATTATAAAATTTTGTTAAGTTTGAAGTTAGTTGAAAGTTAGAAGTAAGATATTATGTAAGTTGGACTGTACAATTGTAATTTCAATAACTATTTTTTATTTAAACAGGGTAATAAGACGGAGAAAGTAAACGGAACAACTAATGGACATAAAAGATTGTAGGAAGGTAAAGATGGATAAAAATCGATTGTAAAGTTAGATTTTAATAATTAAATGGAGAATGGATAATAAACGCATGTTAGAACCTAATATCTAGTCAAAGTTTGGATTCTTAAAGTGAAATGACAAATATCAATCAAATTAAACTTTAAACGGGATTTACAAGTTAAATACAAAAGAGTTTGCAAAGTTAAGATGATTTTCAGTAATCAAAAGTTATTTGATAATAAATTTGCGTTCCCTAAGTTCTTTTGAGAATACGGAGAGTTAGGTAAATTCGAATAAAGGTTATTATTCAAGATCATACAAATAGCTGTCCATTGTGGTTACTATGGATTTGAAAAAAGGCAAATTCGTTGTCTTAGCCCCTATATTAAAATAGGAAAAGGGAATTTCTTCAAAAAAGTTACTAGCCAACCTGAGATCTCTGTGGAATGTCAATTTTAAGGATAAATGGAGCATTTTAACCAATCTATATTTTAAGCAACTTCAATCTGTCTATTGACAGTTTTGCAATCCTAGATAAAAATGTTCCTAAGACAAGTAAAGTTGCGACTAATGTGCTTTACGCTGGTAACTAGCATATTGCTTAGACTCAAAATTGGCTTGGTCTTTTACACTTTAGATCATAGACCTGTCAAGCTTGACAACTTAAATTAATTATCGTAATAAAATTTTTTGTTTCAAGTTTTGATATAGTTAGCAATTTTGTATTCAAAATCTTCACTAACATTAAGTTCCAATCTGAATTATGACTTAAAAGTTTTCAAATTATTAAGTTTGGCTAAAATTAACCACAGAGTGGACCGATAATTGGAAGGGGGAAGTTGATTGCAAAGTTGTGAAATGTTTTAGTTTTAGTTAGTTAGGTTATTGGGTGGGTTAGTAGGGGTTAGGTTAGGGTAAGGTAGGAAGGGCAAGTGTTAGGTTAGTAGTTGGTAAGGTAGGTTAGTAAGGTAGGGTTAGTAGGGTTGGTTAGTTAGGGTATAAGGGTTAGGTAGGTTAAGGTTAGTTGGGTAGGAGGTAGGGTAAGGGTTAGGGTAGGGTAGGTTGGTTAGGGTAAGGGTTTGGGTTCGGCTAGGTTGGTTAGGGTAGTAGGGTTAGGGTTAGGTTAGCAGAAAGGGCTAAAAATGACTTCAAGGATACATCTAGGTCAAGAAATGATTGAAGTAGTCCAAGGATAAATAAAGGAAAAATGGAATTTCAGTAAAGTTTGTTTTAGGGTAGGAAGGGTTTGTTAGGTATAGATAAAAAGAAGTTAGGGTTAGGGTATAGGGATATGTACGAAGATGCCCATGGATTAAAGTGCCCAATTAGGTCAACTGCGATTAAAGGATTAGTGAAAATGAAAGTGGAAAGTGAAAGTCACGGATAAAAGCAGTAGTAAAGGACAAAGAGGAATTTTCAAAAGCTCAAAAGTAGATTATGTGTTGAATTAACAAAATTTAGCATAATTCTACTTGTTCGCAATACTCAGTAAGTCGAAAAATTATGTCGCGACTGAGCAAGAGATACTTAACTGATTTCGAGATGTCGCGACTCCTAATTTGTCCTTATTTTTGTCGATTACGTATTAACCTTAAATTTGTTGGTTTATAATTATATGGTTTACATAGACGAAGGAAAATCAGTCTTATTTCTACTTAAATTCCCTGTATATTTAAGCAATTCAAGAAAAATGAATATTTGTTGGGACTTAAAATAATTAACAACAAATGCTACTTACCTCTGAGCAGAGGTCATGTGGAAGGAAGCTGTCAAATATTTCTTTTTGTTTGAGGTTATTCATATTCAATGAAGGTTGATTTTCCTGTCATATGAAATATAAAATGATATATAAGAAGTGTAAGATGTACTGTGGGATCTCCAGTATATTGAGACCCGCAAATGAAGCACAATAAATTCCTTACCCTTTTTATCCTGATCCGTACTGATCCACTGCCACTGGTAGACTAACCACGAGCATCAGCGATCGCCAGTATTTATAGTCCCCCAAAGACGCTGAGTCATCGTCTTTGTCTTAGTCACTACAACGTTTAATGTTACATAGCAAACACAGTAGGAAGCATCAGATTGATAACTAATTTGCATATCATTAATTTGATCAAGGAAACTTCTACTACAATAACATTTCATGTTTCAAATTGTTCGCAATACTTAGTCGAAACGATGTCACAACCTCCGAAGAATTACTTTATTGATTTCAACATGTTGCGACACCTGATTTGTCCTTATTTCTGTTGATTTCATATAAAACTTGAATAT
>NW_026921862.1:0-10058 GCF_032062105.1 Saccostrea cuccullata | reverse complement strand
ATGAGAACTATAAACAATTCATCTTTCAAATAATGTGATTACAGTAGGTGAAAAAGTTGAAAGCCATCATCACAACAAAAGCTCAAGCTTATTGTCCATTATCTAAATATTCGAGGTTTGATCCAAAAGTTCGTGGAATATCTTCCTATTTAATTTATTCATAAGTGAAATTGGTTGAAAATTACAAATGAGATTATTGACACTTGATGAATATTTTAAATAAAAAATATTTTAAATTTTTGTGATAGTAACTCTATGGCAGTTGCCATAGAACGGATGTTTGGAAATGCAGGGGAGACATCAACGCGGTTTTTTTTATCATTTTAATTCTTTATACTTGAAATGAGAAGAAAACCAACTTATGTGTTACAGAAAACGAAAATTATGTCATTATTACGATTGCTTGATCTTTTATAAATACTTTTTGAGAGTTTTCCAATTTTGCTGGATATTTAGTTCATTATTTGATAATTTATTGTTCATCTCTAGGTTATTAGACAACGTCAACCCTAACAAAAATGCTATAATTAACTAGATGCTGTCATGAGACAGTAATACCCGCACTAAGGTGTTTGCCTCTAAATGCACACTCCTCTAAAATTAGGCTTTACCAAAGAAAAAGTCAATATAATTTAATAATTTACATAATAGGGCCTCCATGTATTCATCAAATTGAGCATAATATTCTCAAGTGAACATGTGACCCGTCACCATGGGCCTCGATCTTATAGGTACATGTATTTCATATTCATAATTCATTACCAGTCTGAAATTAAACAACAGAATTCAATTAATGATGTAAATTAGGTTTGAAACAAGGGGGGGGGGGTAAATTTTTGGCCCATAATTGGAACTTTTTAAATCTATTTTCTCATATAGATCAACAACAAATATTATTCAAATTAGTTTAAAGCGTTTTTGATGATTTTTTCCAAAATGTACAAACTTTTTTATACTTGATTAGGCAGAAACACCTTGAAAGCTGCCATATACCATTTATACCCAATCAATTTAGTCAACCCACACCCTTCTCCCATCAACACACACACGCGCAAACACACCCTATTTTCCTGTTTTTGGAAATAGGCCTAGAAGGCAAAGTTAAGATAAAACATCTTTTGTAAATAATAATTTTAAATTTGTTCTTATACTGTAAATGTATCTGAAGACCTGCATCACATTGGGCTTGCGTCACGTACCTAACTTAAGTACTAGTTTTACCATTATCATTTTTAGATAGCACTGCACGTGCAGTACTAGGCCTAGTGTTGTGTACACATCATTGCATGTATGTCAGTTGGAATTATTTTGTGTTTAATTGGATTATATTTCATGAAGTTGGAGCTATGGCAGTCGGTAAGTACACGTTTTGGTATAGATTTGGGTAAAATAGTCTGAAATGCAACTGGTTAGGTTAAAGTTTAAAGGATCAAAGGTCATCCGATGCTGCAATAAGACGAGTTTCACATTCTAAAGAGTTATCGCCCGTTATCGACGTTACATTCACTCAGTTACAAAATACAGAATTTTTTTCTGAGAGGGAGGGGGGACTTCCAGACCAGAATTTTCTGAGAAGCGAATAAAAGGAGAAGTTATGGTGGTGTCTGTTTTCTAGGGTGGAGGGCATCCAAAGTCTTTTTTATATTATAGTCCTGCAAATTCGGGGGGGGGGGTCTCAAGATACACTTCCAGTCCCTGTAAACAGTAATGGCAAATGATCATGTGACTCCTAAATAGTAGGAAACTTTTTCCATTTGACAATACATAATTTTGCGCTTTTTGTGTTATTATGTTATGTAAATTTAATGGTATAAAGGTTTTGAACCCCCTGGAGGTCATCCCCACCCTCCTAATGATTCTAACTGGAAATGTTCACAACATGACTGCATTAAATGAAATAAAAGTGCATCAATGATAAGATTGCTTGACATTTCATTCATCAACCTATCCTCCTAGAATTAGGAATGAAAATCATTCAAAGAGATGGACCACATTAAAGTATTTGTATATAGGCTATTAACATATTTTTTTAAAAATGTAAAACAAGCAGTAGTTTGCATACATGTCATGAATATAAACAGGGGTCTGGGATGAGGTGAAGGGAAGGATCGAGTTCCTGTCTCTTTACGTCTTAATGGTTGAAAACTCCTAAAATGAATGTTGACCTCAAATCCGACTTGTCCTCATTATTTTTCAAGTGTGGGTGTCTCCATTTGAGTGAAAAATTCCTGAGAGGGATGTTTAACAACAAACAAACAATTAAATGACATAAAAACACAATATTGATTTGCGTTAAGAAATATGCAGGGGATTTTTTCCATCATAAATCTTCTTCTCAAGAACAGCAAGGGCATTATTGTCCCCCGTTTTGGGGGAAAGGGAGGGAACATTATACACTTATTTAATGACTACGAGGTAAACAGTCAAACTGTTGTCCCGAGGTAGTGGGGGAGACCTGGGAAACTGTTGCCCAAGGCCGAAGGCCAAGGGCAACAGTTTCCCATGTCTCCCCCACGTACTACTGAGGGACAACAGTTTGACTGTTTCACCGAGTAGTCATTGAATAAGTGTTTTATTACCTAACCTACTATATGATTAATTAAATTGGAATAAAAACACACACACAATCAATAAAAAGTTTTCACAATTGTTTATTCACATACTTGTCTATTAATTAGCTGAATACATAATATAAAGACTAAATTAATATTTTTTTTTTAAAGTAATACTTAATAAATTTATTGTTTGTGTGTTTTGTTTAAATTTAATTCATTATAGAGCAGGTAAATAGTGATGTCGTGATCATCAAAACGCTTGAATATCACAATGACGCTTTAACCAGTCAACAGTTCATTCTGTGGACCGGTCAACAGTTCACTGTTTCATGATCACGCAAAAACATAAAGTAAACCGTGAAACAGTTCAAAATGCCTAATTATAATTTAGATAGTAAGTTAGGTAATAATAAATCTTATTTGTCTGTCAGTCTGGCCATCTTTGACAGTATGTGCATCTGTCACAATAAATTTAACCTTGATCATAACTTTTGAATAATATGAGATAGGGCTTTTATATTTCACATGTACATTACCACAAAACTTTCTAAATGTACTATGATTTTTTAACCCAAGTGAGACCTTGACATCAAAATTTTACCTACTTTCCAAAACATAACATTTTAAATTAATCATTTTGAAAGAGAAAAGATATGGCATTTAAATTATACATGTATATTACATGTGAAAAGACTTTTCTAAATATATCATGACTTTTGACTTTCTGATCTTGACGTAGAAGTTTAACCTACTTTTCAAAAATATTATATTATATATTTATAACTTTTGATTGAAAAGAGATGGGTCTTTCATATTTGACATGTACTTTACCTGCAACAAAATATTTCGAGCATGCGATGATTTCCCCCCTTTGACCTAATTTTCATAAAGTGACATATGATAGGGATGCATATTTGATACACAATCTGCCATAAATTATGGCATCACATTCACTTAAACACAGAAAGCAAAGGACCACAATTCTTTGAATTTGCATGTATAATCTTGATATGGAAACATCCTCATATAATGTATATTCAAGTTTTTTATGCTACGCCATGATTAGGAATACATGTATTAGTTTTTGTCATGTCCGTCCTCCACCCTTCCATCTGTCTTTCCATCGAGCTCAAAGAAATTACTTTCTAGATATTTTATCAAAGTTCAAATGCTGATGCATATACTGATGTAAACTATACAACTGTGGCAATATTTTTTATGCGCCCGGATCGATAGATCCCGGGCATATATTGTTTTTGTCCTGTCTGTTTGTCTGTTTATCTGTTTGTCTGTTGTCAACTTTAACTTTGGCCATAACTTTTGAACAATAGGAGATAGAGACTTCATATTTGGTATGCATACTCCACTATTAAAGTCCTTTCAAATGACATCAAGGTCAATGACCTTGTGACCTTGACTGCGACCTATATGCAAAAAATAGCTTTTTCCACTGTTTGTCATAACTTTTTAACCATAAGAGATAGGGACTTGATATTTGGTATGCATACTCCTCTAATAAAGCCCTTTCAGTTGACAACAAGGTCAATGATCTTGTGACCTTGACTGTGACTTATATGCTAAAAAAAGCTTTTTACACTTTTTGCCATAACTTTTGAACCATAGGAGATAGGAACCTCATATTTGGGATGCATACTCCACTGATTAAGTTCTTTCATATGACACCATGCTCAATGACCTTGTGACCTTGACCGTGACCTAGATGCTAAAAATAGCTTTTTACACTTTTTGCCATAACTTTTTTACCATAGGAGATAGGAACTTCATACTTAGGATGCATACTCCACTGATTAAATTCTTTCAAATGACACCATGGTCAATGACCTTGACTGTGACCTATATGCTAAAAATAGCTTTTTACACTTTTGGCCAGTGACCTTGTGACCTTGACTGTGACCAATGTGCTAAAAATAGATTTTTTGAACTTTGTTTCCGCCGGGCGCATAGTGTTTCACAAACACATCTTGTTTACCTTTACTTTCCTTTGACCTTTACTTAACTTTTCTTAAAATTAGTGTTTAGCTTTATTTTAGAGAAACCATAATGTTTCAAGTTGTGTAATGAAACTTCACATGATGATACATACTGATGTAAGCAATTAAAGCTTTACAATGCTTCACTCTTTTTTACCTTGACATTTCCTGTGATCTTGACCTCACTGTCTTAGACTAGATCAGTTTTGAATAAACAGTTCAAGATATATTAATCAAACTTCATATGCTAATACATACTGATGAGAGCTATTATTGCATTAACTTATTTTGACCTTGAATTTTCTTTTGACCTTGACCTCACTTTTTAAAATATGTGTTTATCTAAGTTTCAAATAAACCATTAATTATATTTTTATCAAAATTCATTTGATAATAGTAAATTCACACTGATCATGCTGATGTAAGCTTTTCAGCTAGAACAACATTTTGACCACAACCTTTCCTTTGACTTCTCTTTTCTTAAAACAAAGTGTTAAGCTCACTTTTATTAAATCATTAAAGATATTTTTATCAAACATAATAAGCTAATATGTATTAGTGAGAGCTATTCAGCTGCATCAAAAACTTCATCTTGCACATTCCTGTGACCTTGACCTCCCTCCTCTTTAATATGTATTTTGCTTAGTTTTTAAGAAATAATTTAAGACATTTTTATGTTTAACATGCACTTATACATAATTTGATGAGAATTTATTATCTATATCCAATTTATTTATATTTTAGTTTCAATTCTGAAAAAAAAAACTGTTTAAGATATTTTCATCAAACTTTATACACAAATACAAATTTTAGTTTTTAGTTTTTAGCTCACCTGAGCTGAAGGCTCAAGTGAGCTTTTCTGATCATATTTTGTCCGGCGTCCGTCTGTCTGTCTAGCTGTCTGTAAACTTTTCACATTTTCGACTTCTTCTCAAGAACCACTGGGCCATTTCAACCAAACTTGCCACAAAGCATCCTTGGGTGAAGGGGATTCAAGTTTTTTCAAATGAAGGGCCATGCCCTCATTCAAGGGGAGATAATTGGGAATTAATGAAAATTTGGTGGCATGTTTTAAAAATCTTCTTCTCAAGAACCACTATGCCAGGAAAGATGAAACTTATGGGTTAACATCCTCAGGTAGTGAATATTCAAATGTGTTCAAATCATGACCCCCGGGGGTAGGGCAGGGCCAAAATGGCCGACTAAAGTTTTATATAGAAATATATTGGAAAATTCTTTAAAAATCTTCTTCTCAAGAACCACTGTGCCAGGAAAGATGAAACTTATGGAGTAACATCCTCAGATAGTGTAGATTCAAGTTTGTTCAAATCATGACCCCCGGGGGTAGGGCAGGGCCAAAATGGTTGATCAAAGTTTTACATAGAAATATATAGGAAAACTCTTTAAAAATCTTCTTCTCAAGAATGACAAAGCCATAATTCATCAAATTTATATGGAAGCATCCTCAGGTAGTGAAGATTCAAGTTTGTTCAAATCATGACCCTGGGGGTATAGCGGGGCCAAAAAGGCCGACCAAAGTTTTACATAGAAATTTATGGGAAAATTCTTTAAAAATCTTCTTCTCAAGAATGACAAATCCATAATTCATCATATTTAATATATATGGAAGCATCTTCAGGTAGTGTAGATTCAAAAATTTGTACAAATCATGACCCCAGGGGGTAGGGCGGGGCCAAAATGGCCGACCAAAGTTTTACATAGAAATATATGGAAAATTCTTTGAAGAAAAGCAAATCCATGATTGATCATGGGATTACTTTTGGATTTTAACTTTTCAATTATAAACCAATTTCTACTTTTTCTTAGCTTCAGTACTCAGGTGAGCAATGTGGCCCATGGGCCTCTTGTTTAATGTACCATTAGTAATACACATCTGGCGGGACATTCATGTCCTATAGACATATTTGTAGTTTTTCAAATCATCACCTCAGGCTAGGGTCAGGCCACAATAAGGGATCAAATTTTATTTAGGAATAAAAGGAAACACATCTTTAAAGTTCTTCTTTTCAGGAACACCAAGAGCATGATTAATATGGAAATATTCTCAAGAGGTGTAGATTCAAGTTTGTACAAATCATGACCACCAGGGTTAGGGAGGTGCCATATTATTCCAGCCCCTTTTTGCAATCCATATGAAAATTCAAATTTTGAAACCATTTTACACATACACAAAACAAACCAATCATTTTCTAAATGATCATGGTTTAAAGCTATTGCAGCATAAGATATTAGGGAAGTTCTTGAAAGCAGGGTGATTAAACATGTCAAATATATGTAAAAAAAAAATATATAAAAATTCTACCTCGATTTGATCCCCATCCCCCCACCCCCCGGGCAAAATGAAAATTCCGAAACCTTACTGCACATCTACATGACACCACCAACCATCTCTTAAAATATGATAAGGCTGCTGAGTAAAATGTAGAAGGAGTTCAGGGAAGAAGGGGCTTTTTGTATAAAAAAACGTCATTTTTCGACCCCCATTTGATCCCCCGGGGCAAAATCAAAATTCCGAAACCTTACTGCACATCTACATGACACCACCAACCATCTCTCAAAAGATGATTAGGCTGCTGAGTAAAATGTAGAAGGAGTTCAGGGAAGAAGGGGCTTTTTGTATAAAAAACGTCATTTTTCGACCCCCATTTGATCCCCTGGGGCAAAATCAAAATTCCGAAACCTTACTGCACATCTACATGACACCACAAACCATCTCTCAAAAGATGATTAGCCTACTGTGTAAAATGTAGAGAGGAGTTCAGGGAAGACGGGGCTTTTTGTATAAAAAAACATCATTTTTCGACCCCCATTTGATCCCCCGGGGCAAAATCAAAATTCCGAAACCTTACTGCACATCTACATGACACCCCCAACCATCTCTCAAAAGATGATTAGGCTGCTGAGTAAAATGTAGAAGGAGTTCAGGGAATTAGGGGCTTTTTGTATAAAAAACCTCATTTTTCGACCCCCATTTGATCCCCCCGGGCAAAATCAAAATTCCGAAACCTTACTGCACATCTACATGACACCACCAACCATCTCTCAAAAGATGATTAGGCTGCTGAGTAAAATGTAGAAGGAGTTCAGGGAAGAAGGGGCTTTTTGTATAAAAAACCTCATTTTTCGACCCCCATTTGATCCCCCGGGGCAAAATCAAAATTCCGAAACCTTACTGCACATCTACATGACACCACAAACCATCTCTCAAAAGATGATTAGGCTGCTGAGTAAAATGTAGGAGGAGTTCAGGGAAGAAGGGGCTTTTTGTATAAAAAACGTCATTTTTCGACCCCCATTTGATCCCCCGGGGCAAAATCAAAATTCCGAAACCTTACTGCACATCTACATCACACCCCCAACCATCTCCCAAAGGATGATTAAGCTACTGTGAAAAATGTAGGAGGAGTTCAGGGAAGAAAAGTGTGACAGACGGACGGACGGACGGACATGAGTAACAACAATATACCCGAACTTTCTTTCGAAAGTGCGGGTATAACTATTGTTTACTTTAGTTCACTATAGAACCGGTAAATCAAAGTGTCAAAGTTTTCGCCATAGTTTTTCAAAGTGTCAAAGTTACACCAAAGTTTCTCAAAGTGTCAAAGTTTTCGCCAAAGTTTTTCAAAGTGACAAAGTTTTTGGCAAAGTTTTTCAAAGTGTCAAAGTTTTTGCCAAAGTTTTTTCAAAGTGTTAAAGTTTTTGATAATGTTTTTCAAAGTATAAGAGTTTTTAATGAAGTTTTTCAAAGTGTCAAAGTTTTCGATAAAGTTTTTCAAAGTATCTAAGTTTTCGATAAAGTTTTTCAATGTGTCAAAGTTTTCGATAAAGTTTTTCAAAGTGTCAAAATTATCACTATAGTAAATAAAAGTTTTCAAAGTGTCAAAGTTATCACTATAGTAAACTAAAGTTAACTATAGTTAACTATAGTATTTTTTTGATAGGGACATTTCGGTCAAGTCAAACATTTTGTGAAAATCCAGGAATCACTGTATCTTAAACGCATATATTATTAACATAGGGTGGGGGAAATGCATATGATTACTGGTTTTCCAGTTGCGTAAGAAATGTAAGGAAAATAGAACTTTCATAGACGTTGCATAAAGGTGTGGCTGCCTTTTGAGGGTTCTGTTTTAAGTGTTTATCCCCTTGACAATTTAAACGCATTAATTGGCGTTGTCAGCTGACGAACTGTTCCAAACATTGCTACTGAAATCGGAACATCATATGGAAAGATGGAGACTATTTTGATATATGAGTGAAAATGAAGATCAGTTAGTTCGAGAGGATACCCAGGCTTTTTGTGAGAAAAAAAATTAGAAAAAGACAGTATTCTGTAGAAAGTATTCGATTTGGACATTAGGGTGAGATGCTTCTATAATGTGACGTGACATGTCTAATTTGACGTAACGTTGAAGTCTCCCCCGGGTTTTACAACTATCCATTTTCAGAAAGCTCGTGTGACCTTATTGGTAATTGGAACGTGTTGAAATTTTCCAATATTGTTACATTATGACTCTTTATTATAAATATGCCTATTGTTTGCTTTCATCAAATCACGATAAAATATTAGAAAGAAATTCCACGAACTTTTAAATCAACCCTCGTATATTAGAAAAATAAAATGATTGTTTCATGACATTTCATGTAAAGAAAAAAAAGAAGCTAGATTTGTAATTTTACTCTTGAACTGAAAAGTGGTAAGATTGGAAGATTGAAAGTTTGGCGAGTTCAATACATAATAAAATGGCTCGTGGAAACTTTGACGATCTACAGGAATTAACATGTATCAGTGCTCTTTTATGGAAACGTAGTTATTGGTGAGTTGAAAATTCTACGATTGTCAACAAATAAATATTCCACCTGGCCTGGGGGCCATAGAACTTAGACAAGCTCACATTTGATCTCAGTCTCACTTTTTCCAAAAGACTAACTGCAGAAAAGTGAGACTGAGATCAAATGTGAGCTAGTCTAAGTTTTATGGCTCTCAGGCCTGTACACAAAACTAAAACGAGGTTAACAAATGAGATGATTATTTTCATTATAATGAAAGAAACATCTTGCTTCACTTTTCTTTCATTTACAATAGATCCTAAAGGTCTGCATGCTTAAAATTTTAATAGCATATGACAGAAAATAAAAAAAAAATTTAAACGTAGTCAATATGTACGTCGTCAATATGTTTCAATGTCGTCTAAAGTTTATTCTCTACAACACTTGTTTTTTGATGAGTTAAGAAATACTTTTTTTTTATTTTGCATATATTTTCTTCTTTTTTTTTGTATAAATATTGCTTTTGTATAATAATTGTATGATTCGATAGTACATGTGTATTACGTATCTTATCAATTATTACTCTTTATACATGGAAGCCAATCACAAAATAAATATCAGGAAATCATCAATATATTTCATTAAGAAAATTTATGAGTACAGTTATGTTTGATATAATTTGATAGACACAACACGGAAAGTATAATATTACCGAAGAATT
>NW_026921861.1:0-10111 GCF_032062105.1 Saccostrea cuccullata | reverse complement strand
TAATTTTACCCATACCTATCATAAAACAGATAAATAGCTGGTCGTGGAATGAAATTATCTCCCCTTGAAGACAATATTGTATTCATATAAATACCTGTCCATTACCCCGCTAACTTCCAGCCCTCGTGATCCACACTTCGCCTTCTTTACACGTGTAGCGTGACATCCTTTTACTGGGTACAAATTTAAACAGGACACGGTGCCAAAATACTGGAACTGCTGCTCGATTTTTCGTCTGATCCAGGATGCTGCCAAATATTTCCAGGAACCGACCGCCACAAGAGCTAAAAATGTCTCCATTCTCAACGATATCGTGTGTATATGGATGTAGGTCAAACCAACCGACAGGAATGATAAGCATCAGGCAGGTTTTGTGTACGGAAACACTTTTAAATTTCAGAGCTTTATTCAGTCAGTTTGTATTTACAGATAAACGATCTTAATATTCATTCTCTCACAATTCATATTTCCGGTGTCGTTCGCAATGAGCTGGACATAATCCCTTTTACTTATTTTTTAATGTCTCCGATTTATTTGAAGTGTTAATTTACTCTTTAAACTCTAAAGCAACAAATGTAATACTTAGTATTAATATTGCTGTTTTGTAACATTTACTTATTTTTAGCTCACCTCAACGAAGTTGGGGGAGCTTATGTAATACCCTCGGTGTCGGTGTCGGCGTCCCAGGTTAAGGTTAAGTTTTTGGAGCAGTTTTCGTTTTAAGTACATCTATGTCCTATATTGATTAGATGCATGGAAGATGTTTCTAGTGTGTTTCACTGTACCAGTCAAAGTTTCAGATGCTGCAATTTCAGCAAAGGAATGACTAGGTTAATGTTTTTGGAGCAGGTTAACATTTTTGGTGCAGTTTTTGGTGTAGGTCTCATTTCCGAGTAACCATAAGCTCTATATTGACCAAACTTGCATGGATGATACATCTTAAGGATTCACACTACCAGGCTTGCTTCGGATGCTGAATCTGTTTTCCGCATAAGTGAACAGGTTTATGTTTTCAGTGCATGTCTCATTTCCAAGTAACTATGAGACTATAGTAACCAAACTTGCATGGATGATAGGTCTAAGGATGCATACTACCAGACTTGCTTCGGATGCTGAATCTGACCTACATTTTCCGGTTGAGTGAACATGTTAAAGTTTTTGGTGCAGGTTTCATTTCCAAGTTACTATGAGCCATATAATGACCAAACTTGCATGGATGATACATCTTAGGATGCATACTACCAGATTTGCTTCAGATGCTGAATCTGACCTACATTTTCCGGTTGAGTGAACATGTTAAAGTTTTTGGTGCAGGTTTCATTTCCAAGTTACTTTGAGCCCTGTACAGCAAAACTCGGTTATAACGAAGTCACTGGGATCTATGAAATTACTTTGCTATATCCGTAATTCGTTATATCCATATAAGGAATTCATTTAATTTATATAGCAGAGGATCCAAGATAACTTCGCTATATCCCTGAATTCGCTATATCCGTGTTCTTACTAAATGAGTTTTACTGTAATGACAAAACTTGCATGGATGATACATCTAAGGGTGCATTCTACTAGCCTGGCTTCGGATGCTGAATATGACCTACATTTTCTGGATTAGTGAAAAAGTTAGTTTTTTTTATACAGGTTTCATTTCCAAGTACCTTTGAGCTCTATGTTGAGCAAACTTGCATGGATGATACATCTTAGGATGTACACTAATGGACTTGCTTCAGATGCTTAATTAGACATACATTTTCCAGATAATGGACCTCGTAAATGTTTTGGGTGCAGGTCTATTACCAAGAAACTATAAGGCTTATATAAAACAAACTTGCATAAATGATGCACCAAGGGATGAAAACTCTCTTGAAGTTTGAACTTGCTTCAGGTGCTGGATTTTTAAATACGTTTTCATGATGAAGAACTATAGTTTGAAGTTTTTATATAGGTCTATTCCAAAGTATCAAATCAAAATTGCATAAATTTTGCATTTTTGGATGTACACTTTTTGTTGGTTAATTGTGTGACTTTGCCTTACTTAAAGACAACATTCGTTGAGGTGAGCTCGGTAATCTCTGATTACCTATGTTTTGTATGTGTGACAGGTGTAACATTCGTTGTAAGACTCGATCTAAAGAATTTTCATGCATATAACTTTACACTGAGTATTCTTTTGTGTTTTTTCACTTGTTATTTTCTTTTGTAAATGTAATTGGAAAGACAATCAACTGATTATTGTAGAATATACGTGATGTTGTTCTATAATGTTTCATTTTCCTGTATGTTAACCTTTTCTTTAAAAAGCTAATAATAAAAATGTAGTTTAAATTTGTAATGAAAATCTTAGAAGTCCTACCACTTAAATATCAATGTTTTAATGATTTACAAGTTTTTTAAAGGGTCATGACATTTCTGAGAGGAAAAAAATGATCTAATTCTACAAGTGGTAATCCAACTTATACTCATTATTCCCTTTCTAATTAAGGAAGAAATTCTTCAAATCACATGTCGATTTTGAATATTTTTAAGATCCCTTAGAACCAAAATGAATTTGAATTACCATATTACAATATTCCGAAACTTCATAAAAGTCCATAAAGCTTACAAACAAAGATATAAAGCGGGTCCCAGTAAATGTTCAACCAAGCCTAGGCCTCTTTCTTTACTACTCACTAAGATATTAACAGTACTGTGCAGCAATATATTCAAGGAGTGATGTAAATCAGATGTGGATACTTAAAAATTCCAAGGAACTTTTGAACAATTTGAAATCACAAGATTTTACCAAAATCAGCAGCTTAAAACTTTATACACAACCATTCCTCACGATAAATTTAAGGCCAGGCTTTTTAATATAATTTACAGCTGCTTTTTCAATAATAAAAAAAACTAGAAAATTTACTCACTTTGTCAATAGTCATTTGCAAAACTTTTTTTTTTAAATTCTGAGTGTACACACAAGTACTCTAAAGTTGACATCAAAAAGATGCTTGAGTTTCTGATTGACAATATCTTGTGGTGTTTGGAGACCATGCAGGTCTTTCAAAAATCCATTGGAATTCCCATGGCTACCAATTGCGCCTTATTATTAGCGGACCTATTTTTGTATTCATATGAAGCAGAAATTGTCCAAAATCTTATACGTGAAAAGAAGAAAACACTTGCTGAGACCTTCAACTCGACATTTAGATATATCGACGACGTATAGTAAATTAACAATGGTTATTTTCATTCTTAACACTCAAAATAAAAAATTGCTTAGTAATTTTTTTTTACTTATTTTAAGTAATCTGATTACTTAAGATAATTGTTGATTACTGACTATGATTGAGTATTACTAAGGATTACTAAGTAATTCACGAATTACTTAAAATTCCTTATTGTAAGTAAATTAATTACTTAAAGAATATTAGAATTCATTCAAAAAATTAATTTAAGTAATTTTAAGTAAAATAATTTACTTGGATTTCCATTATCGCCCTTGAAAATATTTTTTAATAAAACAAAATATTAATTAAATGTTTCTAAACAGTTCTGCGTCTGAAATTTTTGTTACAATTAAATGCCTTATTCGTTAAGAGATATAAATATCCCAACTTACGTCGTTTAAAGTGACCTAGTATAAATGTTTTAGGTAAACTATTAAAAATAATTAATGAAAATGTAAGGAATCGAAACTAGAAATCAACATCTTTACGGCAATGCGGAATATAATGAGTTGACAATAGAAAAGTCTTCTTATTAAAATTCTGTTATATCTGACAATATGACATTCAATTCCATATGTTAGGTTCTCTCTTTTTAGAGGAAAATCAATTACATCTAATACAAGATTAATAATTTTTTTACTTACATTATGTAAATGTCAATTCAAAACCACTTCTGAATAACCCAAAAAGCTGTGTTTCAAATACTAAGTAATTCTTTTTATTTACTTATTTTAAGTAAATTATTTACTCGTCACTGTTTCTATAACTATAAAATTGAATTACTTAAAATTACTAATAAATATTATAGATTACTTATCATGATTGCTATGGTGACAAACTTTTTTACTTAAAAATTACTTAAAATAAGCAATTCGTTTACTTGATTTGAGTAAAAGTAAGTAATATTTTTTTTGAATTATGTCGATACGATATATCCCAGTGAGCTTGAGATTAATGATCCCACAGAGTCTGATACATCTGTCATATTTGGGTATTTAAAAAGACGTTAATGGTAATCTAACAACCAAGCTGTATGATAAACGTAATGACTTTAACTTTTATCGTCAAATTCTCTTACTTATGCAATAAAATACATTCATCACCTGAATACGGAGTTTACTAGTATATATCTCAGTTGATTCGAGAGCATGCTATAGGTATGTACAAGTTCTAAAACGAGGTATATTATTGAAAACAAGTCTGTGAAACAAGAATATCGTTAAGTCTTGTTCAAAGTCATCATTTTGTAAGTTCTATGGTCGATACAATAACCTTGTCTGCAAATACAATTTATCATTGAGTCAAATGCTGACTGACGTTTTTCATACTAATATGTTAGTCCATTGTTTACACAATGAGTTGACGACGGATGTTTCCATCCTGATCACTACAAGGAGCACACAGCGGGTTTGTCCGGTCGACAAGGGATGCTCACTTCTCTATAGCACCTGATCCCACCTCTGATGTTTGTGAGTTCTTGTGTTTGCTCTGCTCCTATTTTGTATTGTTTAAAGACTTTTGAGTTTGAATACTGTTCGTTATCTCCATATATTTTATCAGTCTTACTGGTTGCCTCCCTTTTAATGATTCGTCATGTTACACACGTTGTATTAATCATGGACATAAACACAGATTTGAAGTTAATACATTTTGTATAATATCACGACTTATATTTTATTAGCATTTCACATAAAAATATATTCAAAATTTTATTTCATCCAAAAGTTATTGAAACTTCAAATTTTTGGGTGGGTTTGATTGATACATCCTTGCACTCTCACAAATTTTACTTTTATTCTTAATACTTAGTAAAAGTGGCAATCTTGTTGTTTTATTAATAAAAAATATTAAGACTTTAATCCAGAAAAATAATTATATGCAGAGTAGAAATGTTAGAAAACACAATCCCTTCACAAGTATCCTCATTCCGCGCTAAGTGTTGTGTACGTTTCCATTTTCATCTTTCGGCAGATATGATTTTTAAACGGTTTATCGACCGTGCATGCTTCCTTTGAAATTGAATTTGTTTAGGAGGAAGATAGGAAAAGTAACATTTTTTTCTGTGATTAGGTTCTCTGCTATAGAAGTTTTTTTTACAGTAAAAAATAAAATTCAATACTTTAAAATATACTAGTGTATATATGGCATTATTTATTGAACGACCCTCATAATAAAAACTACCTTAACAAAAATACATTATAGTTAACTATAATTTACAACAGTTAGTTTACCTTGGTGTCAAAGTTTTTACAACAGTAAATCAAAAGTTTTCAAGTTAGTAGTCCGCATCTCCTCTCATTTGAATGAAATTGAATGAAACTTTCACAGAATATTTCTTACGCAGTGCCATTATGACCTCCTATTTTACTTTTTGATCCAACACTTTTGGGTTTCCAAAAGCACAACATGGATACTGCCAGTCTTTATATAATATTGAAGGGTACCCATCTAGATCTCTTATCAACATTCTCTCCTAAACTACTGAATAAAATTTAATGGTACTTTCACAGATTTCTTATTACAAAATGTCGTTCTGCACCTCCTATTTTACTTTTTGATCTGACACATATTTCGGGTCTCCCAGAGAAAACATAGACTTTGCTTTTATAATCATATCGGAGACGTATTATTTAGTGGCCTTATTGCGCATAGTAGTAAAAGAACCTATGATAATGTCCTCATTAAATTAACTAGCATAGCGTGAGTACGCTATGTGCTCTTTCACTTACCGTTCCGTATAAATAAAAACTATTCATAAACTTAAGCACCAAAAAAAAATCTTAATGTTTTTTTTATTCGAAATTTTAAATATTTTGAAGACGCTCTTAAGTAAATAATGGAAATATAGTACTGGATTCAAAATTATTTCTGACACAAGAATCAGTAGTCACCATAGGACAAAAATTAAAACTATCATTTGTTAAACATTACTGCGCAGTGACACACTAGAGTAAAAATACTCATGCATAATTGTTTTCTTTCAAATGGTAACATACCGAATTTTTTTTACTTGAAAAATTGAATATGTCGCAGACTTATGCAATAATGGAGTAAACAATAATTTTTCAAGTCAACGTTTGCAAAATGTCTAAAAATTTTCCAAATATTTATGGTTCCATTTCTTCAGATTTAACTTTCTTATTTAAATCAACTGCAAAACAAAAAAGTCTGAGGCTTTTCCATCGTCAATATCCCTCAGAAATGTTGTGGTGTTGCATGGTCCCACTTGCATATTCCGTGCATGTATGTCTCCTGACTTTTAACATGTCCTAAATATGATCTTTCTTTTTAAATGAGGTACAGTCTTCTTTTATATAAGGCAAAGAAGTCAGCATTACGTATATTCTATAGTCGTTGTTATAAACTAAAAAGTAAAAAAAATCTTTCAAAGGATTGTACTTTGAGTTATACTTTCCATATCAATTAATTGCTAGGCCTTTGATTTTCTTCTAAATTTTACTCAGGATTGCTCCATCTATCTAATAAATTCCTATGGATAACGGCGGGCGTGTCCAGTCATCGGGGGATGTCTACTCCTACAAGGCAGCTGATCCAGTTTTTCTTGGATCTATTTCATGCCTTATTTACATATTAGTATTGTAGAATATTTTAAACCGATCGTTATCTTCACATATTTCAAAACTAAAAGAAATTTTCAAAAAATATCAATTTTAAGAATCGTGTTTACATATAAACTTAAATAAAATCATGAAAACATGATAGTTCTTATTAGGAGGTTAAATAGTCGAATGAAAGCCAATAACAATTTAAAGCTCCAAGCCTTTGTAGCTGTTAAACCTGCTGAAATTTTTAATATGATAGCCTAAATCAAAATTTAAATATGGTCAATAGGTTGCTGACGGTTATTTCAAAAAAATTAAATTTTAGTCACTGGAAAGTAATAAAATTAAAATTGTCTGAAGATAATTTTATGATCATTAGTTTGTTAAATGGTCAGGTTTTGGTAATATCATCAACGTTTTAAATGGCTACATCAAATTTAATGACACTATTAGGTCGATGCAATAATAATAATGAACGGACGAGTGACACAAATGAAATGTAAAAAACAGGAATTTAATTGTCCTTGAAAAAATCAGCTTTTGCAATTTTCAATACAGAATCGAAAACACTTGTTAACCTGTTTGTTGTAAGAACCACTAGCTATGTTTTGGACGATGTTACAACACGGGTTCTCAGATTTCCTGTGGCTTTTATCTCTCCAGTGGTGCAGGTCAGATGTTAATTTCACAATTAAAGGTAAGTAATGGTTTGTGATAGTAAGTTTCTTCTTTTTGACATGTGATTGATGACAGGTTTTGGTCTCGTGAAGCAATAACGCTTCTTAAATTTATTCAACGTCCGGGACAAAACATTTTACTTTTAATTAAAATTTAGGTGTTAGGCGTAGTAGGTTTATGGACAGAAAATGAACAGAGGATGTTTGTTGGTCCTTTTGCTGAGTTTGTACGATGCTGAGGGGTGGATCTCGGACACCAGACGGAGTAGACTAGGGAGTGTAGAATCTGATGGAAGAACAAGTAAAGGGGGCCTTATGGCAAACTTTGAACTGAAACTGAAAAGCACCGAAGAGATAAATGGAGGCACAGTGACTAGATTCGAAGTAAAGATCAATGACAGGGCAACCAAAACATTGGAAGGAACTGAGGATTTCAGACTTAATTTGAAGGATAACAAAGAAGAGAAGAGAAAATCAAAGTCCGATTTCAGATTAGAATCAAATGACAACAATGTTAAGGGGAAAAGAACAGTGGATGATTTCAAACTAGACTTGGATGATAAAGACCACAAGCATGAAAAACAAGAGTAAGTATACGACGTAATGTACTGCTGGTAGAACCATTTGTTATAACAACATTCCAAGGTGACATAGCTTCATAGAAAAATAAGGGTAAATGTGTTTTATAAAAGAATAAGTGTTTAAACATAACTGGATACTTGCTAAACTTACTATATGATTACTATTACCACGGTACTATATAATTTTTCTTCATTAAGATTGCCTGTTGTGACTTTTTTAAAGTATTTGGACAGATATGCTTCAAGAAGTGAAACATTTTTTGGAAGAAGGACATTGACCCTTGTTCCAAATTTGCTTCTTTCCAACATTATATTTTGGTCAAATTTCATAATTTTAATCTTTGACTGTAAATTACAGACAGTAATGCACTGGTTTCTACAATTCTGAAAATATTCCATTTCAAATCTTTCTCACAAACTAATCCCATATGTTCTTTTAAAAAGTGGTCACGAAATAAAATGTTACTTTGTTTTATATATATATGAGTAATATCATTTCTACTATACATAAGCCAATATGCATTAATTATGAATTTGGTTTCCTGATCATGAAGTGAAACATTTGATTTAAGAAATGATTTACTTAAATTAGAGAACTGCCACTGAAAGGAAGTAAGAAAAACTCATCAATCTTTCTGTTTAGCATTTAGGAATTTTTTTAATTGATACCTGGAAGGAAAATGACATCACATTTTTTTATACTTAGAATTTAAAAAAAAAAAAAAAGAATGACATTGTTTATTTTCCTATGAAATTAGACGCATCTTTTGATAACGTTGTTGTTGTTTCTTTTTTTATTATAATCAAACAGGATGCAAGTATTAAGAATAAAGCTTTTGTCTTCGTGTCAATTGTATGCGTGTAGAAATGAAGAAATTAAATTGCTGTATTGCCTTATTGTATTGCCCTTCTGTAATATATAAATGCCCCTGGAAAATTCATTCAAATCAGAAACATACCAATTAAGATAATTTCTTTGAACAATACAGAAAATTCTCTATAAAATAATTTCAAAGAAGCAAATTTTCAAATTTGATTTTTCTTGAATCTTTTAACGAAATCTTAAATTTACATTTGCTAAAATCAAGATTATCTATTAATTATCTATTAATTAAAATCTTGTCATATGTGGATTATTCGAATTTCTGTCCTTGAACTTCTTGGCAGTTTGTCATTATTATATGGACTTTTAATAAGGTAAGTCAATAATTAAATCACAGAACTAATTTTCATTTAACTTGACAATAAATGATGCATAACAAATGATATTCGATTAAACATGTTGATAATCATTCATATGGTGGAAATCAAAAACTTTATACGTATGTCAATACTTACTTCTGTGTGAGACAAAAATTGTATTCCTAATTAATGGTACATAATACCAATTTAACGTAAAACAATATGATAACAGAATCCTTTTTCTATACCCATTACATTGACTTTCCTTGGGTATGTTCCTGTAATTATGTATACAGTAACTGTTTATACCCCGTTTATGAGTTTTGAAGTATACCAGAAGATGTGATATTCGTTAAGAAAGGATGATGATTATAAAATAAGAAAATTGTTAACAGCACATACATCACAGACTACTGAAGTTTCCATAGAAGGGATCGGGTGCCTAGTAGGAGAAAGCTTCCCATGTTGACTGATTCAACTGACCGCCGTAAACTCTGAGCATTGATCAGAAATATCACAATGTAAATTGAAGAATGTTTGAGGACAGATTTACTACTCACACCTATCTCTTTATCAGTGTAATGTTTCGAATTTAAGGAAATATTATGGCAAGAGAGTACATTGTAATTCAATCGGAGACAACTTCAATGTAATCACAACGGATTGTCATGACCACAGGCGTCTGAATTAACAATATTAAACTGTACATATAAAGTTTGTTAGCCGTCCAAAATTTAGAAAATTTCATGTTGAAACATAAAGAGGAAAACATATTTCAACATAGTTTTAAACATGCTCGGAATTTTTATTGTTTTGTCAATTTAATTTTTATAATTATAATGACACTTATTATGCCTTACATTGTTAATCAAAAAAGGAATGGCTTTGCATTTTCAAATTGTGAA
>NW_026921860.1:0-10073 GCF_032062105.1 Saccostrea cuccullata | reverse complement strand
TAAGGAAATTAAAATATTACCTAATAATTAGTATAAAAAGTATTTTATCGTAAATATAATTAATCTATCAACATTATCATCTGATCAGGGTGGTCATGTGTGCTTACGGCGATTCGCAAGACTGCGCAATTATTCGTATCTATAGAAGCCAAGTGTGTCGTAAAACAGCACGATGGGGGTATGTCAATGTAAACAAGTTTCACACCTTCATTTGTTTACAAAGAATCAAAATAATCAACTGGAATTTCGTGGATTAATATATTTAAATCAGAGGCATCAATAAATATATAATGTCTCTGGTAAAAAGACCGCATATTCTGACTTGAAATGTAAACATATATGTTGTCTTACGATTAAATCCTGCTGTATCATATACGAAGGAATAAAAGAAAGAAGAAAATTAAAATTAACAGCCAATATTGAATATAAATAGAGAGTTTAATAGGGTGCTTGGATGCCCGGAACGTTTTTACGGCCGGAACCAATCTTACGCGGGCCGGAACGTTTATTATGGCCCGGAACCAATATTATAGGTATTTAGCGTTCCGACCGGAACGCTAAGTTACCCGGAACGTATATTATGCGACACCGGTACGGAAGTGAAGGGGTTAAGGTACATTTCTTTCCACTTGCAGGCACTTTAGTTCCAGAAGAAATTATGGGATCAAATGTTCCGCGGCATCGAACTATGCCATACTGATCAGTGTATTTCCTCTTTTTATCATGTTTTCCAGTCTCGAATCTGAAATCATTATTTGTTCCATAAGTATATCTTAATACGCGACAAGAAACAATTGATGGATTGTGGCCATATAAAACGGCTCCTTTAATTACTGCAAGGCCACATTCATTAGGAATTATTACATTCTTCTCTAAACACATCTATGTTATTTTTTCTTGAAGAATACTACATTCTGAATATACGCCTACCAATATTGTACAGGAAATGTGGGGATAATCCTTCAACAAGTTTTGAAGGTGATTTGCTATTTCATTTATAGATTCTTCAAAAAATTGTAGCATAAAGTGTCCATTTACTTTCATCCTATCTCGCAGTACTTCAACCCCCCCCCCCCCCCCCTTTACCGATAGATTTTCTGTTCTTTGTAAATCAGCTTTGTACTCTTCTGCAAAATCATTCAATGATAATGGAATACGAAAATTTGCAGCTTTCTATCGACAAGTGACAAGTAGGGGCGTCTCCATAAGAGTGTAACATTTACAAGAGAGACATTAATCAAGAAACAAACATAACAAAAATTCATGAAGACAGTCATGAATATCCTTGCATAAAAGAGATATGTAAAAGTTTACTGCTTTGGATTGGTCAGCTTTTATTCGTTTTTGTATAAAGTCCAATTACAAAAAATGACTTAGGTCATGGTCTAAGATAGCAGTTTCCTAAAGAAAAAATTGTGCTCTTTTTGCTTCACACAAAAACATTTAAAGGAACTGTTAGAAAATTTGAATTCTCAACACTTTATACAACCTTTCCCAAATTAAATTTAAGTATGGGCTTTTTGACATCACATGCTGTGTGTGGGTTTTTTTCAATAAAATTTGAATGTTTGTTAATTCTTACCCTGTCATTGATCATCTGGAAAATTATTTTGTTAAAAAACATTTTAATTAAACATACATACTCAGAAGATGATATAAGAGAGATGCTTCAATTTCTGATGATTGATAATATCTATTTCCTAACATCCGTCGGAATTCCGATGAGTACTAATTACACTGCATCATTAGCGGACTTTTTTGTATTCATATGAAGCAAAATTTGTCCAAAATATTTTCTAAACGAACACTTATTATGACCCGTAACTCTGACATTTCGACAACGTTTTATTCATCAATTAATCATGTAGTAACTTCAAGTCATATGTCAATCAAGTTGCTTGAAATAAAAGAACCACAAATTCTGACACATTTGTTCCATATTTGGATGTTTATTAATCGATTAATAAACTAACCCTAACCCTGACGATAACAGCTAACTTGCAACTAAATTGTATTAAAAAAAAGAGATGATTTCAACATTTCTATTCTCAGCTTTACTTATCTATGTGGGAAAATTTCACTATATCACCTGCATATGCTATTTCTAATATATTTCCCTACTTATTTGGTACTTAGAAATATTCTCTAAGTACGATCTATTTTTAAAATGAGGCAGACTACTGACACCTTTTTTCAGTCAGCATCTTGTATATCAAATGGTCAGTGTAATGACTATGCTAAAAAAAAAACTTATCATTGGGTCGTATTTTGTCTGTCACGAGTTGTTAGACCATACTTTTATGATCAGATTGACAAGGAAATGTTCCATTTACAGGATCAGTACATATCATTAGGGAGGTTTAGTTACATGTTTTGCGCCGAACTTGTACGGGTGACGTCATCAATTGTTGTGTTCTTCGACGTCATGACGTCAAATTCGACGTGTAGTAGCGGTGTAGCTACAAGTTTAGAACGTGTAACACACTGTCTACACGTACGACATAAACGGGTAAAGTTATGGATTAAATTTTTTTTCCTTTATGCAGTTGATTGATTTTTGTGCAATAAAACAAGAACCCTAGTCTATCTAAAAACTTTAATGAATGACGATTCCACCGAGTATTGGTATTTTTATCCATGAAAAGTTAAACTCAAACTGATACCCAACAGCATGTTTATTTTGTATGCAGGATTCATTTGAAGAAGACCTGGCCCGCCAATGCACCAAATATAAATTCATGGTTTCTTGGTGATTTTTCCCTTTCTTATTTTTATTAAAACCTATTTTAACACCTCTATATTCTTTATTTTTTTTATAATAAAATATTTTAGAACAGTTACTATTATATAACATCCACAGGCACTAGTGACATAACAAGAAATATTAACCCCTTGCCTAATAAGTATTAGGTAGTAGGCCTATGTGTAACGTCAAGTGCTTGTTGAGATTGTATTTCATTAACTTTTTTTTTCTTTTGTACTATCGCTTGTAAAGATCTAGAGCAGACGCGTATTTAAAAAAAAAGGGGGGGGGCGGTGTCTAATTTTAGTTTTAACAATGTATTGATTATTTATTCCATGCCTCCTTTCTAGACGTTATAAGGATTGAGCCTTCACATTTTATCGTTTTCATAAGGTTTTCTTTTGGTCCCCCCTTCCTCCACAAAATGCAAAATGTGGTAGTTTTTTATCGTCAATTAAATAATTTTTATGATTGCTTTAATTTTTTAAGCGATGCAGAATTAAAAGCTTAATTGTCCTGTAGAGATACTAGGTGAAAAATATTTAGAGCGATTCACTGCATTGAGATGACAATACATAAAATAATTTTTCACAGATTATGATATCTATGACAAGAGTTAGTATAAATTCCATTTCACCATTGACTTGTCTAAATTAAAAATAATAAATACATTGCCGTTCAATTAATTTGCTGTTCAACCACGAAATTTGAACACATACACTTGTACGTATAACTAAATCATGTTATTGACGTTGACGTCAAATAGAACGTGTACGTCAATGTTACGCGTACACGTTGTTACGTCACTTGTAACTAAACCTCTCTATTATGTCTTACGGCTAGTACGTGTTTCTGTTTCCTGGAATTTTCGAAGCTCCATGTCTCCTGCCTTTTTCAGTTCGTTCGTATTATTTGTAGATTTTTGAAATCCATCACTAATTCACTATTCGTTATCTTCACCTATTAACATTCAGATTCAAACTGCATTTCTAGTTGAACAAATGTATTACAGAACCAGACGTTAAATATACAGAATTCGGTGTAAGTATAAAATGCCATGTCAAGTTTACATTTCACAGAAAAGGAATTTTTAGTATATAGAAAAAATGCATTTGCCATAGAATAATTTTTGGTTTTTCAAGATCTTTTGTTCTACAGCTGTACATATCTTTTTGTAATTCTGTTTCTTATATTTCTTTTTAATTAATCTCGCTAAATACAAATGCATGTCAATATTTATCAATCTTTTAAGGACAGATGATACAAACAAATTTTATCCTTGGAGGAGACTTAATCTTGACATCATGTCACAGGTTTAGAAAAGTGGATAATTCTTAGATTTTTTTTTCTCCTAAGAATTAGAAAATGAAATAGACTTGGAAAATATCAGTAATAATTCAATAAAATTATAAAAATGGATAAAACACACTCAGTAAAGGTTTACAGGTGAAAATAAATTTCAGAATATGTTAGCTTGGTGCTAAAAGTGTAATATAAACTTTAGAAAAATATACCAAGCCAGGTGAATTTTATGAGGAAAAGCAAAATGGTAAAAATCAGCCCATATAATATACTGTAGGTTGATTTATACCATTTTGCTTTTCCTTATAAAATTCACCTGGCTTGGTATATTTTTCTAATGTTTACATTACATTTTTAGCGCCAAGCTAACATATTCTGAAATTTGTTTTCACCTGTAAACCTTTACTGAGTGTGATTTGTCAATATTCTTTTATTAAAATATTAGTAATATTTTACAAGTCTATTTTATTTTCCAGTTCTTAGGAGAAAAAATTCTAAGACTTATCCACTATTCTAAACTTGTGACATGATACTTGGTCTCCTCCAAACAAAAAATTTGTTTGCATCATCTGTCCTTAATTCTCTTGGTCTTTACCTTCAAAGATGCCTTTGTTTGATTTTTATAACTTAAATGTTGTAAATTTATGACCTGGTCATTGGATACCAACATTGTTTTAAATTCAAAAAAGTAAACCTAAAACTTTATGCTTTCGAGAAGTAAGTAGAACTATTAGCATCAAATATTTAATTTTAAAATTATAATCTGTACTCTAATCAATATGTTTAAGAATTTCATTTTCCCCAACCTCTATAGAATTCTATGCTAATGGAAAAGAGGGCCATTAACCAGGGAGGGATCTTTTTTCGTGCCAGTACCTACTGCAACACGAGACCTCGGTTTATACATGTTCGGTCTCTTTCGAATGACTGCTCTATACATCCATCAGTGGGATTCGAACCCGCGACATAAGGATCTTTTTGAATAGAAATAAGATGTTGAATCACAGTGAAAATGAACTTACGTATAATATCGACATTCATTATAAATAGATGCACTTTCATTGCAAACAAATGTGTTTATACATTAGAGTCCTTCAGTGGTTTATAGTATATACCTTTTTTAATGTCAAAAATAAAGTTAGTAGATATGTTCTTAAAATTTAAACAAATAATAACATTAGCAAGAAAGTGAACATGATATCTGAGCAAAACAATTTTGCGACACATTTTAAAAATAATTCTTGTATTATGGAATGTTATGTGTATGATGTACATATTTGATACATACATGTAAAAATGAAAATTAAAACTACACTAAAAACATTTCTGATGGTTGCTCTTTCGGGAAATCCGACTTCGCCACGCCATAGCACTCAGTTTGGATGAGTCTTTTAATGTATACTTATATTATTCCTTGTTTGGCAATATTTAGGTTTTAGCTTGGTGATATGGACCTTTGGAATTCCGTCCTCTAATATAAACATAGCAGGCAATGACAACGATGAGAAATGCAAAGATAGAGCCGACGACGATCCCAGCAAACATTCCGACGTCTGTAACCGCTGCAAAAATAGTAATTAATTATGTAAATATCCATGTTACACAGCTTATTATTTTATCCAAAATTGTTGCTAATTTCACGTGTGACGTCATAGTTAATATATATTAATTAGGCTCCACATCCCTTTTGCACCTTAATTGTGCTGCGTAATATGTTTATGGAAAGGAGCAAGAGTCAGCGAGGATTTCTGTAGCAAGAGAATATTATGTTTGACAGTGTTCTTTTTTCATTCCTTTCAATTTACTGAAGAGTTTGGTTAAAATAAAAGCAAACGTATCTAAAAATTTACCATGGGTATTTGTATATGTCTTTATTGGTATAATAATACAAAATAGATTTATAGGTTTCCATACATACTCTGTATATAAACACATGAAAAAGGAGGTTAACGAATATTGATGATAAACGGAGACAATCCTTAGTGTGTATTTTTTATATACATGTATTTATATTCTCAGGAACTTTTTATCTCTTATTTAAAACTAGTTGAGTTATCCGTTAATATCACTCTACTGAATATAGACCTACACGACACATGCCTAAAAATGGATTGTAATGTCGAAGAAAGTCGACAACATTTTACAATGATATCACAAGTGTTCGTTTTGCACTAGTTTTATACTGTTGATGTTTGAATAAATATAATTCATTTCAGGGTTTTAAGAAATAATATTTTTAATTTGTAAGGGTCAAAAATATAAATAATTACTTATACATTGTATTATTATTACCTTGATATGAATCTGCAAAAAAAGAGAAAAAAAGTATATACTTAAATAACTAAGAAATATGATACTTTTCAAATGATAGGTTAAGAAATTTGTATTTAGTTAAACAAAATCTTTAATTTAGGTTAATATTTGAATTTTGCTTTTTAAACAAAAAGAAAGAAAGTAACTTACATTTGGTAGATGCTATATTTTGAATCAAAAATATAAAATTGGCATTTTTAAACCCCAAGACTTGATTAATATTCATCCCAAGCTCTGTTTCTTCGCTTGTACAAAAAGTATCATTTTCTGTGGTATTGCAGTTGAAAATCTGAAAAAAATATTACACATATTAAAAAAAATGTATTTATTTCATTTCAATTAATTTGTTTATTTATGTTTTACATAATAATTAAATTAAGATTAATAAACTTATAAGCAAACATGTTTAAAATGAAAAAAAAACGTAAAATTTAGGTATTTGCCTACATATCAATGTTTGATATATTTTCTGTTGAATATTATTTTTGTTTATTTGGATTGCAAAGATGATTACATCAATAATTTATTGATAGGACTATGGCAACGCACTTTGAAAAAATTAAGCACTTTGAAAAATTTTTTCAAAGTGCGTTAGAATTGGGACAAAATCAACGCACTTTGAAATTTTTTTTTCAAAGTGCGTTAAGAGTGTACATTAGCATTTTTTACCATAGGGAAATTTAAGGCACTTTGAAAAAAATACGTATTAAACAAAAATTCTAGACTTCGATTTTAGTAATTGAGATAATTAATTTGTGATAAATATAATTTTCGAAAACTTTTTAATTTACGTGAATTGATCTCTCAGCCCAACTCTTTTTTTACATATCCCTGGATAGAAAATTTAACGTTGCCCCCCCCCCCCCCCCGAAAGTAAGCCCCATTTTTCAATGACTATATTATGTAACTATATCTTTGTAAAACATTCGTGTGTCTAAGCACCCCTCCTGGTACCCGATGCCTATGCTACACCAAAATATGTATTTGCATAACTAGTATGACGTTGAAAACTTCCGATAAATTTTAGTTTACATAAATTGCATGCAAACTGGAAAAAAAGAAGTACAATTATAAAACATTTAAGAGAGAAAGGTTTTCAAAGTTTGGAAAAATCAAAATCGCTCACTTTCACATCCTGAAGTGACCTTATCACCGAAAAGTTATCCAACAGGTTGAATTATTTATCATACCTAAGATTTGCAAGATATTGACCATACACTTTTTAATATGGTCGATATTACCGCACTTTGAAAAGAAGTTTTATTTACTCAGAATGCGTTGAATTGGTCTCAAATTTAAAGCACTTTAATTTTTTTTCATAATGCGTAATTTTTCAAAGTGCGTTGTAACATAGCACTTAAGCTAAAGTTAAATTACTAGACACCTATTCAATAAATATCTTCTGACAGAAATTTATATGATTGTTTTCCCATTCAATTTAAAAATATGCGTAGTGGATAAACATCAACTTAATAATTCTCTTTATTAATTTGTAATTAAATTATAATTATATCTGAATTATTAGGTAAAAATTTATAGTCAAATAACATTTGAAAATTGGTCGTGAAATCACCATTTTCAGTGTATTTTTGCCTTTAATCCTATCTTGCAACAAATACAGCTTTGCAACATTATTTTACAATTTCTGAACAAGAAAAAGGTTTTCAAATATGTAACTTTTGAGAACAACTTTGAAAAACAGGAGATAGAAGTCGTTAGCAGATCTTTTAACAAAGGTACATGCATTTATCGAATATCGAATACTCATTTCCAATATCCATTGGCAAAAAGATATTCACTATTTGACATTAAAGACATTAAATTTTACCATGAGGTTTTCGTTGTCTCGTTCTTTAAATTTAAATTCAACAGTAATGCTGCAGTTTGGGTCGATGAAAGAAATGAGAGTGACACAAAACTTGTAAAAATCCAAAGTTGCGTCTGCGCTGTGCAGTGCTACTTCCCGGCAATCACGTGGAATTTGCTTTCCTTGGTATTCAAAAATGTATAACAGAGAAGTGTTGGTATGCATCGGTTTTGATGACAAATAACAGGTGTTATCAGGAAAAACATCTGAAAAAACAATAACAAAATTTTGACAATTGGTTGTAGCGTTTTATTCTCAAACTAATCTCGTTATCTTTCACTTTTTACACAGTAAAACATATGTAAAGTGAATTAGTTATACAAAAATTTACGAGGGTTGTCCTAGAAAAATGCTAACATTTTCAATCTTTTGTTACTTTAGAACTATAAAGTTAAAAATCCGCATAAATCATGATGAACATTTCTTTAAATTATGCCAAAAAATATCATTGAAATATCTCCTTAAATGAAATTTTCCTCTCAGGTAAACGAATCTTTCAAATCAGCTGTCGGCGCAATACTGACGATGTCAAAACGTACGTAGCTCGTTGTGTTTCATTTGTGAATTTGTTCTGGAAACTGTGCCTTTAAAAAATTCATTTAAGCATACATTCGGCGTTGTATTTAATTTTGTTTTAGTTACCAAGTTATACATCTCAAATACTAGTGTTACCAGAAGATTGCGGAGGTAATTCTTTTAATAGACAATTTCACAATCTTGATCATAACCTTACAGTTCGATTGTTTATATTAACAGCGGTAATCATTTATCAGGTCTATGATGTTCCGCTCTTGTCTTTTCCGTTCGTCACATTTAAGTGGTCTATTCTCTTCTTTCGGATAACCAGTCAAGTCAACCTCAAACCTCATCAACTAGATAAAAAAAATATGTTTCCCATATACATGTAGTTATGTTTGTGTTTTTTCATCGTTATCATCTCTTTTCTCTATGTACAAGAGTCATATCCCGCTCAAGATAGTGTTGCGTGATAATTTGGTGCTCCACATTACCGCTCAACGTCGCAATTTTTGACAATGTCGAATTTAAAGTGATTTGGCAAATATCGTCATGTATTTGTCATTAATGATGTCAAATAAATAATTTTTTAAACACGGGTAAACCATATTATAGAGTATTTATAAAAGTTTGGGATTATATTGCCGTATAGCCTGATAACAATGAAAACTTCATTGACAATGCTATTTGCAAAATTTCAAATATTTTGGTGCTCCAACCACCGATATTTCACATCCTTTATATGATGTTTTTATATGCATATGGCATCACAGGCATATTATATTTTGTCAAAATATCAAACAGCATGCGATAAATTATTAATTTGGTCGAAGAGTATTTGGAATATTCAAAAAGTTGGCGTTTTCTTGGACAGTCCTCGTGAAATCCATACAATACCTCAAATCTTTATTAACCACAAAAACATTAAAAGAAATAGATCATAAAAAGGAGCGTACGACTGGTATGACCGGTCGGCAGGGAATGTTCACTCCTCCATGGTACCTGATCCCACCTGATGTTTTTGAGGTCTGTGTTTGCTCTACTCCTATTTTGTATTGTTTTATTGACTTTTGGGCTTGAATACTTTTCGTTTTCTCTTTATTTTACATTTGTCTACTCTTAACACCATCGTTTCATAACATTATACTTGAAGGGTGTCTGCTTCGTGACCTGAAGGTCCAGATTTGATTCTTCTCTCACCGCATTACATTTAGATATATCGACTACGTATTATTAATCTATAATAGTACCTTCTATCCATATGTCGATTCGAAATACTACTTGTCTATTATCCCAGTAAAATTAAATACACCACAGTGTCTGACACAGCTA